>NC_074697.1:227750-340226 GCF_029448725.1 Salvelinus fontinalis
GCGTCACTATTTGCCATTATTGAGTTTACATTTTTCCACATAAAAATGGAATAACATCATTAATAGCTCTTACTTTTCGACGAGCTTCCATCGGAATCTTGGCCAAGTGGTACTTTTGTCCAAAAGAATCGTTGCTTGGTTGTAAAACGTTGCATTCAACTTCTGATATAGCAGCTAACTATAGCTAACAATTGCTAACATTAGCTAACGTGTCCAAATCCTCAATACGCAATACTGAGGAAATTCCGAAAAATAGCAATATACTCGCAAAATCTGATATAACTCGGTTTCAAATAGCTTTCGTTATGATGTTTCTAACACCTATATCAAATTAAATTACAGACTGATATATCTAAAGTTCGTTAGTGAGCGTTCGAAAATGGCATCCCCAGGTCTCTCTCTGCGTAAAGTTCAACGTCGAAAAGAAGGCGTACCTCACTCCTTGGTCTTTTATAACCTCTGAGAGTTACATAGGAAGCCCATTCCACTTCTCATTGCTTACTGACATCCAGGGGAAGACGGGTGCAGTTCGTGTCGTTCCATAGGATATACACACCCCTTTAAACTGAACTGAGATCAGAGCTTCGCTCTCAGACCTTCGCAAAACCTGTCATGGATTTCGCTGTAGAAAGAGTTCTGTTCCACTCAGAGACATAATTCAAACGGCTATAGAAACTAGATAGTGTTTTCTATCCAATAATAACAATAATATGCATATTGTACGATCAAGAATTGAGTAGGAAGCCGTTTCATCTGTAGAGACAATTATGCTAATTTGAAACAGCACCCCCTATAGTCGCAAGAAGTTAATGGAGGGAAACTTATATCCGTTATACCTCATTTCTATCAGCATGTTAAATGCTCAACCAGAGGGAAAAAACTCTAGACCACCTTTACTCCACACACAGAGATGCATACAAAGCTCTCCCTCACCCTCCATTTGGCAAATCTGACCATAATTCTATCCTCCTGATTTCTGTTTACAAGCAAAAACTAAAGCAGGAAGCACCAGTGACTCGGTCAATTAAAAAAGTGGTCAGATGAAGCAGATGCTAAGCTACAGGACTGTTTTGCACAGACTGGAATATGTTCCAGGATTCTTCTGATGGCATTGAGGAGTTTACCACTTCAGTCACTGGTTTCATCAATAAATGCATTGATGACGTCGTTCCCACAGTGACCATACGTACATACCCCAACCAGAAGCCATGGATTATAGGCAACATCCGCACTGAACTAAAGGCTAGAGCTGCCGCTTTCAAGGAGCAGGACTCTAACCCGGACGCTTATTAAAAATCCTGCTATGCCCTCCTATGAACCATCAAACAGGCAAGGCATCAATACATGACGAAGATTGAATCGTACTACACAGTCGTTGATCCTCGTCGGATGTGGCAGGGCTTGAAAACAATTACAGACTACAAAGGGAAGCACAGCCGCGAGCTGCCCAGTGACACGAGCCTACCAGACAAGCTAAATTACTTCTATGCCCGCTTCGAGGCAAGTAGCACTGAAACATGCATGAGAGCACCAGCTGTTCCAGACAACTGTGCGATCACGCTCCCCTTAGCCGATGTGAATAAGACCTTTAAACAGGTCAACATTCACAAAGCTGCGTGGCCAGATGGATTACCAGGACGTGTACTCCAAGCATGCGCTGACCAACTGGCAAGTGTCTTCACTGACATTTTCAACCTCTCCCTGTCTGAGTCTGTAATACCAACATGTTTTAAGCAGAACACCATAGTCCCTGTGCACAAGAACACTAAGGTAACCTGCCTAAATGACTACCGATCCGTTGCACTCACGTCTGTAGCCATGAAGTGCTTCAAAAGGCTGGTCATGTCTCACATCAACACATTATCCCAGAAACCCTAGACCCACTCCAATTTGCATACCGGCCCAACAGATACACAGATGATGCAATCTCTACCTGTGCAAAAGGAACACCTACATGAGAATGCTATTCATTGACTACAGCTCAGCGTTCAACACCATAGTGCCCTCAAAGCTCATCGCTAAGCTAAGGAGTCCTGTCTGTTACTACAACATCACCTCTGCCACTCCTGTCTGTTACTACAACACCTCAGTCACTCCTGTCTGTTACTACAACACCTCAGTCACTCCTGTCTGTTACTACAACACCTCAGTCACTCCTGTCTGTTACTACAACACCTCAGTCACTCCTGTCTGTTACTACAACACCTCAGTCACTCCTGTCTGTTACTACAACATCACCTCTGTCACTCCTGTCTGTTACTACAACACCACCTCAGTCACTCCTGTCTGTTACTACAACACCACCTCTGTCACTCCTGTCTGTTACTACAACACCTCAGTCACTCCTGTCTGTTACTACAACACCTCAGTCACTCCTGTCTGTTACTACAACACCTCAGTCACTCCTGTCTGTTACTACAACACCTCAGTCACTCCTGTCTGTTACTACAACACCTCAGTCACTCCTGTCTGTTACTACAACACCTCAGTCACTCCTGTCTGTTACTACAACACCACCTCTGCCACTCCTGTCTGTTACTACAATACCACCTCTGTCACTCCTTTCTGTTACTACAACACCACCTCAGTCACTCCTGTCTGTTACTACAACACCTCAGTCACTCCTGTCTGTTACTACAACACCTCAGTCACTCCTGTCTGTTACTACAACACCTCAGTCACTCCTGTCTGTTACTACAACACCTCAGTCACTCCTGTCTGTTACTACAACAACACCGCAGTCACTCCTGTCTGTTACTACAACACCTCAGTCACTCCTGTCTGTTACTACAACACCACCTCTGTCACTCCTGTCTGTTACTACAACACCACCTCTGTCACTCCTGTCTGTTACTACAACACCACCTCTGTCACTCCTGTCTGTTACTTCAACACCACCTCTGTCACTCCTGTCTGTTACTACAACACCTCAGTCACTCCTGTCTGTTACTACAACACCACCTCTGTCACTCCTGTCTGTTACTACAACACCACCTCTGTCCCTCCTGTCTGTTACTACAACACCACCTCTGTCACTCCTGTCTGTTACTACAACACCTCAGTCACTCCTGTCTGTTACTACAACACCACCTCAGTCACTCCTGTATGTTACTACAACACGACCTCTGTCACTCCTGTCTGTTACTTCAACAACACCTCAGTCACTCCTGTCTGTTACTACAACACCTCTGTCACTCCTGTCTGTTACTACAACACCTCTGTCACTCCTGTCTGTTACTACAACACCACCTCTGTCACTCCTGCCTGTTACTACAACACCTCAGTCACTCCTGTCTGTTACTACAACACCACCTCTGTCACTTCTGTCTGTTACTACAACAACACCTCTGTCACTCCTGTCTGTTACTACAACACCTCTGTCACTCCTGTCTGTTACTACAACAACACCTCTGTCACTCCTGTCTGTTACTACAACACCACCTCTGTCACTCCTGTCTGTTACTACAACACCACCTCTGTCACTCCTGTCTGTTACTACAACACCACCTCAGTCACTCCTGTCTGTTACTACAACACCTCAGTCACTCCTGTCTGTTACTTCAACACCTCTGTCACTCCTGTCTGTTACTACAACACCTCAGTCACTCCTGTCTGTTACTACAACACCTCAGTCACTCCTGTCTGTTACTACAACACCACCTCAGTCACTCCTGTCTGTTACTACAACACCCCCTCTGTCACTCCTGTCTGTTACTACAACACCACCTCTCTCACTCCTGTCTGTTACTACAACACCACCTCTGTCACTCCTGTCTGTTACTACAACAACACCTCTGTCACTCCTGTCTGTTACTATAACACCTCAGTCACTCCTGTCTTTTACTACAACAACACATCTGTCACTCCTGTCTGTTACTTCAACACCTCAGTCACTCCTGTCTGTTACAACAACACCTCAGTCACTCCTGTCTGTTACTACAACACCTCAGTCACTCCTGTCTGTTACTACAACACCTCAGTCACTCCTGTCTGTTACTACAACACCTCAGTCACTCCTGTCTGTTACTACAACACCTCAGTCACTCCTGTCTGTTACTACAACACCTCAGTCACTCTTGTCTGTTACTACAACACCTCAGTCACTCTTGTCTGTTACTACAACACCTCAGTCACTCCTGTCTGTTACTACAACAACACCTCTGTCACTCCTGTCTGTTACTACAACACCTCAGTCACTCCTGTCTGTTACTACAACACCTCAGTCACTCCTGTCTGTTACAACAACACCTCAGTCACTCCTGTCTGTTACTACAACACCTCAGTCACTCCTGTCTGTTACTACAACACCTCAGTCACTCCTGTCTGTTACTACAACACCTCAGTCACTCCTGTCTGTTACTAGAACACCTCAGTCACTCCTGTCTGTTACTACAACACCTCAGTCACTCCTGTCTGTTACTACTACACCACCTCTGTCACTCCTGTCTGTTACTACAACACCTCAGTCACTCCTGTCTGTTACTAGAACACCACCTCAGTCACTCCTGTCTGTTACTACAACACCTCAGTCACTCCTGTCTGTTACTACACCACCTCAGTCACTCCTGTCTGTTACAACAACACCTCAGTCACTCCTGTCTGTTACTACAACACCTCAGTCACTCCTGTCTGTTACTACAACACCTCAGTCACTCCTGTCTGTTACTACAACACCTCAGTCACTCCTGTCTGTTACTACAACACCTCAGTCACTCCTGTCTGTTACTACAACACCTCAGTCACTCCTGTCTGTTACTACAACACCTCAGTCACTCTTGTCTGTTACTACAACACCTCAGTCACTCTTGTCTGTTACTACAACACCTCAGTCACTCCTGTCTGTTACTACAACAACACCTCAGTCACTCCTGTCTGTTACAACAACACCTCAGTCACTCCTGTCTGTTACTACAACACCTCAGTCACTCCTGTCTGTTACTACAACACCTCAGTCACTCCTGTCTGTTACTACAACACCTCAGTCACTCCTGTCTGTTACTAGAACACCTCAGTCACTCCTGTCTGTTACTACAACACCTCAGTCACTCCTGTCTGTTACTACTACACCACCTCTGTCACTCCTGTCTGTTACTACAACACCTCAGTCACTCCTGTCTGTTACTAGAACACCACCTCAGTCACTCCTGTCTGTTACTACAACACCTCAGTCACTCCTGTCTGTTACTACACCACCTCAGTCACTCCTGTCTGTTACTACAACACCACCTCAGTATCTCCTGTCTGTTACTACAACGCCTCAGTCACTCCTGTCTGTTACTAGAACACCTCTGTCACTCCTGTCTGTTACTACAACACCTCAGTCACTCCTGTCTGTTACTACAACACCTCAGTCACTCCTGTCTGTTACTACAACACCTCAGTCACTCCTGTCTGTTACTACTACACCACCTCAGTCACTTCTGTCTGTTACTACAACACCTCAGTCACTCCTGTCTGTTACTACAACACCTCAGTCACTCCTGTCTGTTACTACAACACCTCAGTCACTCCTGTCTGTTACTACAACACCTCAGTCACTCCTGTCTGTTACTACAACACCTCAGTCACTCCTGTCTGTTACTACAACACCTCAGTCACTCCTGTCTGTTACTACAACACCTCAGTCACTCCTGTCTGTTACTACTACAACACCTCTGTCACTCCTGTCTGTTACTATAACACCTCAGTCACTCCTGTCTGTTACTACAACAACACCTCTGTCACTCCTGTCTGTTACTTCAACACCTCAGTCACTCCTGTCTGTTACAACAACACCTCAGTCACTCCTGTCTGTTACTACAACACCTCAGTCACTCCTGTCTGTTACTACAACACCTCAGTCACTCCTGTCTGTTACTACAACACCTCAGTCACTCCTGTCTGTTACTACAACACCTCAGTCACTCCTGTCTGTTACTACAACACCTCAGTCACTCTTGTCTGTTACTACAACACCTCAGTCACTCTTGTCTGTTACTACAACACCTCAGTCACTCCTGTCTGTTACTACAACAACACCTCTGTCACTCCTGTCTGTTACTACAACACCTCAGTCACTCCTGTCTGTTACTACAACACCTCAGTCACTCCTGTCTGTTACTACAACACCTCAGTCACTCCTGTCTGTTACTACAACACCTCAGTCACTCCTGTCTGTTACTAGAACACCTCAGTCACTCCTGTCTGTTACTACAACACCTCAGTCACTCCTGTCTGTTACTACTACACCACCTCTGTCACTCCTGTCTGTTACTACAACACCTCAGTCACTCCTGTCTGTTACTACAACACCACCTCAGTCTCTCCTGTCTGTTACTACAACGCCTCAGTCACTCCTGTCTGTTACTAGAACACCTCTGTCACTCCTGTCTGTTACTACAACACCTCAGTCACTCCTGTCTGTTACTACAACACCACCTCAGTCACTCCTGTCTGTTACTACAACACCACCTCTGTCACTCCTGTCTGTTACTACAACACCACCTCTCTCACTCCTGTCTGTTACTACAACACCACCTCTGTCACTCCTGTCTGTTACTACAACAACACCTCTGTCACTCCTGTCTGTTACTATAACACCTCAGTCACTCCTGTCTGTTAATACAACAACACCTCTGTCACTCCTGTCTGTTACTTCAACACCTCAGTCACTCCTGTCTGTTACAACAACACCTCAGTCACTCCTGTCTGTTACTACAACACCTCAGTCACTCCTGTCTGTTACTACAACACCTCAGTCACTCCTGTCTGTTACTACAACACCTCAGTCACTCCTGTCTGTTACTACAACACCTCAGTCACTCCTGTCTGTTACTACAACACCTCAGTCACTCTTGTCTGTTACTACAACACCTCAGTCACTCTTGTCTGTTACTACAACACCTCAGTCACTCCTGTCTGTTACTACAACAACACCTCTGTCACTCCTGTCTGTTACTACAACACCTCAGTCACTCCTGTCTGTTACTACAACACCTCAGTCACTCCTGTCTGTTACAACAACACCTCAGTCACTCCTGTCTGTTACTACAACACCTCAGTCACTCCTGTCTGTTACTACAACACCTCAGTCACTCCTGTCTGTTACTACAACACCTCAGTCACTCCTGTCTGTTACTAGAACACCTCAGTCACTCCTGTCTGTTACTACAACACCACAGTCACTCCTGTCTGTTACTACTACACCACCTCTGTCACTCCTGTCTGTTACTACAACTCCTCAGTCACTCCTGTCTGTTACTAGAACACCACCTCAGTCACTCCTGTCTGTTACTACAACACCTCAGTCACTCCTGTCTGTTACTACACCACCTCAGTCACTCCTGTCTGTTACTACAACACCACCTCAGTCTCTCCTGTCTGTTACTACAACGCCTCAGTCACTCCTGTCTGTTACTAGAACACCTCTGTCACTCCTGTCTGTTACTACAACACCTCAGTCACTCCTGTCTGTTACTACAACACCTCAGTCACTCCTGTCTGTTACTACAACACCTCAGTCACTCCTGTCTGTTACTACTACACCACCTCAGTCACTCCTGTCTGTTACTACAACACCTCAGTCACTCCTGTCTGTTACTACAACACCTCAGTCACTCCTGTCTGTTACTACAACACCTCAGTCACTCCTGTCTGTTACTACAACACCTCAGTCACTCCTGTCTGTTACTACAACACCTCAGTCACTCCTGTCTGTTACTACAACACCTCAGTCACTCCTGTCTGTTACTACAACACCTCAGTCACTCCTGTCTGTTACTACAACAACACCTCTGTCACTCCTGTCTGTTACTACAACACCTCAGTCACTCCTGTCTGTTACTACAACACCTCAGTCACTCCTGTCTGTTACAACAACACCTCAGTCACTCCTGTCTGTTACTACAACGCCTCAGTCACTCCTGTCTGTTACTACACCACCTCAGTCACTCCTGTCTGTTACTACAACACCTCAGTCACTCCTGTCTGTTACTAGAACACCTCAGTCACTCCTGTCTGTTACTACAACACCTCAGTCACTCCTGTCTGTTACTACTACACCACCTCTGTCACTCCTGTCTGTTACTACAACACCTCAGTCACTCCTGTCTGTTACTACAACACCACCTCAGTCACTCCTGTCTGTTACTACAACACCTCAGTCACTCCTGTCTGTTACTACAACACCTCAGTCACTCCTGTCTGTTACTACACCACCTCAGTCACTCCTGTCTGTTACTACAACACCTCAGTCACTCCTGTCTGTTACTACAACACCTCAGTCACTCCTGTCTGTTACTACAACACCTCAGTCACTCCTGTCTGTTACTACAACACCTCAGTCACTCCTGTCTGTTACTACAACACCTCAGTCACTCCTGTCTGTTACTACAACACCTCAGTCACTCCTGTCTGTTACTACACCACCTCAGTCACTCCTGTCTGTTACTACAACACCTCAGTCACTCCTGTCTGTTACTACAACACCTCAGTCACTCCTGTCTGTTACTACAACACCTCAGTCACTCCTGTCTGTTACTACAACACCTCAGTCACTCTTGTCTGTTACTACAACACCTCAGTCACTCTTGTCTGTTACTACAACACCTCAGTCACTCCTGTCTGTTACTACAACAACACCTCTGTCACTCCTGTCTGTTACTACAACACCTCAGTCACTCCTGTCTGTTACTACAACACCTCAGTCACTCCTGTCTGTTACAACAACACCTCAGTCACTCCTGTCTGTTACTACAACACCTCAGTCACTCCTGTCTGTTACTACAACACCTCAGTCACTCCTGTCTGTTACTACAACACCTCAGTCACTCCTGTCTGTTACTAGAACACCTCAGTCACTCCTGTCTGTTACTACAACACCACAGTCACTCCTGTCTGTTACTACTACACCACCTCTGTCACTCCTGTCTGTTACTACAACTCCTCAGTCACTCCTGTCTGTTACTAGAACACCACCTCAGTCACTCCTGTCTGTTACTACAACACCTCAGTCACTCCTGTCTGTTACTACACCACCTCAGTCACTCCTGTCTGTTACTACAACACCACCTCAGTCTCTCCTGTCTGTTACTACAACGCCTCAGTCACTCCTGTCTGTTACTAGAACACCTCTGTCACTCCTGTCTGTTACTACAACACCTCAGTCACTCCTGTCTGTTACTACAACACCTCAGTCACTCCTGTCTGTTACTACAACACCTCAGTCACTCCTGTCTGTTACTACTACACCACCTCAGTCACTCCTGTCTGTTACTACAACACCTCAGTCACTCCTGTCTGTTACTACAACACCTCAGTCACTCCTGTCTGTTACTACAACACCTCAGTCACTCCTGTCTGTTACTACAACACCTCAGTCACTCCTGTCTGTTACTACAACACCTCAGTCACTCCTGTCTGTTACTACAACACCTCAGTCACTCCTGTCTGTTACTACAACACCTCAGTCACTCCTGTCTGTTACTACAACAACACCTCTGTCACTCCTGTCTGTTACTACAACACCTCAGTCACTCCTGTCTGTTACTACAACACCTCAGTCACTCCTGTCTGTTACAACAACACCTCAGTCACTCCTGTCTGTTACTACAACGCCTCAGTCACTCCTGTCTGTTACTACACCACCTCAGTCACTCCTGTCTGTTACTACAACACCTCAGTCACTCCTGTCTGTTACTAGAACACCTCAGTCACTCCTGTCTGTTACTACAACACCTCAGTCACTCCTGTCTGTTACTACTACACCACCTCTGTCACTCCTGTCTGTTACTACAACACCTCAGTCACTCCTGTCTGTTACTACAACACCACCTCAGTCACTCCTGTCTGTTACTACAACACCTCAGTCACTCCTGTCTGTTACTACAACACCTCAGTCACTCCTGTCTGTTACTACACCACCTCAGTCACTCCTGTCTGTTACTACAACACCTCAGTCACTCCTGTCTGTTACTACAACACCTCAGTCACTCCTGTCTGTTACTACAACACCTCAGTCACTCCTGTCTGTTACTACAACACCTCAGTCACTCCTGTCTGTTACTACAACACCTCAGTCACTCCTGTCTGTTACTACAACACCTCAGTCACTCCTGTCTGTTACTACACCACCTCAGTCACTCCTGTCTGTTACTACAACACCTCAGTCACTCCTGTCTGTTACTACTACACCTCAGTCACTCCTGTCTGTTACTACAACAGCTCAGTCACTTCTGTCTGTTACTACAACACCTCAGTCACTCCTGTCTGTTACTACACCACCTCAGTTACTCCTGTCTGTTACTACAATACCTCAGTCACTCCTGTCTGTTACTACAACACCTCAGTCACTCCTGTCTGTTACTACAACACCTCAGTCACTCCTGTCTGTTACTACAACACCTCAGTCACTCCTGTCTGTTACTACAACACCTCAGTCACTCCTGTCTGTTACTACACCACCTCAGTCACTCCTGTCTGTTACTACAACACCTCAGTCACTCCTGTCTGTTACTACAACACCTCAGTCACTCCTGTCTGTTACTACACCACCTCAGTCACTCCTGTCTGTTACTACAACACCACCTCAGTCACTCCTGTCTGTTACTACACCACCTCAGTCACTCCTGTCTGTTACTACAACACCTCAGTCACTCCTGTCTGTTACTACAACACCTCAGTCACTCCTGTCTGTTACTACAACACCTCAGTCACTCCTGTCTGTTACTACACCACCTCAGTCACTCCTGTCTGTTACTACAACACCTCAGTCACTCCTGTCTGTTACTACTACACCACCTCAGTCACTCCTGTCTGTTACTACAACACCTCAGTCACTCCTGTCTGTTACTACACCACCTCAGTCACTCCTGTCTGTTACTACAACACCTCAGTCACTCCTGTCTGTTACTACTACACCACCTCAGTCACTCCTGTCTGTTACTACAACACCTCAGTCACTCCTGTCTGTTACTACACCACCTCAGTCACTCCTGTCTGTTACTACAACACCTCAGTCACTCCTGTCTGTTACTACAACACCTCAGTCACTCCTGTCTGTTACTACAACACCTCAGTCACTCCTGTCTGTTACTACACCACCTCAGTCACTCCTGTCTGTTACTACAACACCACCTCAGTCACTCCTGTCTGTTACTACACCACCTCAGTCACTCCTGTCTGTTACTACAACACCTCAGTCACTCCTGTCTGTTACTACAACACCTCAGTCACTCCTGTCTGTTACTACAACACCTCAGTCACTCCTGTCTGTTACTACACCACCTCAGTCACTCCTGTCTGTTACTACAACACCTCAGTCACTCCTGTCTGTTACTACTACACCACCTCAGTCACTCCTGTCTGTTACTACACCACCTCAGTCACTCCTGTCTGTTACTACAACACCTCAGTCACTCCTGTCTGTTACTACACCACCTCAGTCACTCCTGTCTGTTACTACAACACCTCAGTCACTCCTGTCTGTTACTACTACACCTCAGTCACTCCTGTCTGTTACTACAACACCTCAGTCACTCCTGTCTGTTACTACACCACCTCAGTCACTCCTGTCTGTTACTACAACACCTCAGTCACTCCTGTCTGTTACTACTACACCTCAGTCACTCCTGTCTGTTACTACAACACCTCAGTCACTCCTGTCTGTTACTACTACACCTCAGTCACTCCTTTCTGTTACTACTACACCTCAGTCACTCCTGTCTGTTACTACACCACCTCAGTCACTCCTGTCTGTTACTACAACACCTCAGTCACTCCTGTCTGTTACTACACCACCTCAGTCACTCCTGTCTGTTACTACACCACCTCAGTCACTCCTGTCTGTTACTACACCACCTCAGTCACTCCTGTCTGTTACTACAACACCTTAGTCACTCCTGTCTGTTACTACACCACCTCAGTCACTCCTGTCTGTTACTACACCACCTCAGTCACTCCTGTCTGTTACTACACCACCTCAGTCACTCCTGTCTGTTACTACACCACCTCAGTCACTCCTGTCTGTTACTACACCACCTCAGTCACTCCTGTCTGTTACTACACCACCTCAGTCACTCCTGTCTGTTACTACAACACCTCAGTCACTCCTGTCTGTTACTACACCACCTCAGTCACTCCTGTCTGTTACTACACCACCTCAGTCACTCCTGTCTGTTACTACACCACCTCAGTCACTCCTGTCTGTTACTACACCACCTCAGTCACTCCTGTCTGTTACTACAACACCTCAGTCACTCCTGTCTGTTACTACACCACCTCAGTCACTCCTGTCTGTTACTACACCACCTCAGTCACTCCTGTCTGTTACTACAGCACCTCAGTCACTCCTGTCTGTTACTACACCACCTCAGTCACTCCTGTCTGTTACTACAACACCTCAGTCACTCCTGTCTGTTACTACACCACCTCAGTCACTCCGGTCTGTTACTACACCACCTCAGTCACTCCTGTCTGTTACTACACCACCTCAGTCACTCCTGTCTGTTACTACAACACCTCAGTCACTCCTGTCTGTTACTACTACACCACCTCAGTCACTCCTGTCTGTTACTACACCACCTCAGTCACTCCTGTCTGTTACTACACCACCTCAGTCACTCCTGTCTGTTACTACAACACCTCAGTCACTCCTGTCTGTTACTACTACACCACCTCAGTCACTCCTGTCTGTTACTACAACACCTCAGTCACTCCTGTCTGTTACTACACCACCTCAGTCACTCCTGTCTGTTACTACAACACCTCAGTCACTCCTGTCTGTTACTACAACACCTCAGTCACTCCTGTCTGTTACTACAACACCTCAGTCACTCCTGTCTGTTACTACACCACCTCAGTCACTCCTGTCTGTTACTACAACACCACCTCTGTCACTCCTGTCTGTTACTACAACACCTCAGTCACTCCTGTCTGTTACTACACCACCTCAGTCACTCCTGTCTGTTACTACACCACCTCAGTCACTCCTGTCTGTTACTACAGCACCTCAGTCACTCCTGTCTGTTACTACACCACCTCAGTCACTCCTGTCTGTTACTACAACACCTCAGTCACTCCTGTCTGTTACTACACCACCTCAGTCACTCCTGTCTGTTACTACACCACCTCAGTCACTCCTGTCTGTTACTACAACACCTCAGTCACTCCTGTCTGTTACTACATCACCTCAGTCACTCCTGTCTGTTACTACACCACCTCAGTCACTCCTGTCTGTTACTACAACACCTCAGTCACTCCTGTCTGTTACTACACCACCTCCGTCACTCCTGTCTGTTACTACACCACCTCAGTCACTCCTGTCTGTTACTACAACACCTCAGTCACTCCTGTCTGTTACTACAACACCTCAGTCACTCCTGTCTGTTACTACTACGACATGAGTTCTCCGTAACATTCTCTTTTGATCTGTTTGTCAGGACTGAGGGTTGTTTCATCTCTTCATGATTCATTAGTTTGTTGTTAGATATATAATAAAACAATAACTCAACTTTACACAGACAGACAAATAACCGTCAAAGTAACATCTCTTTTTGTTGTTATTTAATTGATCTGATAAATGCAAATGAAAACATAAAGGTAAAACATTTAAACGAGTAACACTGGTTGGATAGAATTATTGGCATGGTACAGAACACAAGTCCCTGAGCCGTTACTGTACATAAGACTGAGAAGCAATTCAGTGCTCAAGAACAACATAGCAGCTTGTCCAGCAGGCTGACAGTCCAACCTGTATGACTACTAGAGAACATCTGGAAAATGCTCTGTTTTACCATTCATCTGGAACATCTGTCTATTCTCTATGTCTTACCATTCATCTGAAACATCTGTCTATTCCCTATGTCTTACCATTCATCTGAAACATCTGTCTATTGTCTAAACATTCATCTGAAACATCTGTCTATTCCCTATGTCTTACCATTCATCTGAAACATCTGTCTATTCTCTATGTCTTACCATTCATCTGAAACATCTGTCTATTTGTCTAAACATTCATCTGAAACATCTGTCTATTCTCTATGTCTTACCATTCATCTGAAACATTTGTCTATTCTCTATGTCTTACCATTCATCTGGAACATCTGTCTATTCTCTATGTCTTACCATTCATCTGGAACATCTGTCTATTCTCTATGTCTTACCATTCATCTGAAACATCTGTCTATTCTCTATGTCTTACCATTCATCTGAAACATCTGTCTATTCTCTGTCTTACCATTCATCTGGAACATCTGTCTATTCTCTATGTCTTACCATTCATCTGAAACATCTGTCTATTCTCTATGTCTTACCATTCATCTGAAACATCTGTCTATTCTCTATGTCTTACCATTCATCTGAAACATCTGTCTATTCTCTATGTCTTACCATTCATCTGAAACATCTGTCTATTCTCTATGTCTTACCATTCATCTGGAACATCTGTCTATTCTCTATGTCTTACCATTCATCTGGAACAGCTGTCTATTCTCTATGTCTTACCATTCATCTGAAACATCTGTCTATTCTCTATGTCTTACCATTCATCTGAAACATCTGTCTATTCTCTATGTCTTACCATTCATCTGGAACAGCTGTCTAATCTCTTTATCTATTCTCTTTGTCTTACCATTCATATGTTCTATATTCTGTCTCAAACAGACTTGTTTAATACAACCAGGAACAGACGGTCCTGAAAACTGTTTCTCCCAGCCTGTCCTGTATACTCAGGCCTGACGGTGATAACTAATGAGTAACACAGTAAATTAATACCCAGGAGGATGTCTCTCTCTCGCTCTGTCTGTCTGTCTGTCTGTCTGTCTGTCTGTCTGTCTCTCTCTCTCTCCATCCATCCATCCGTCCGTCCTTTCCTTTTTGTCCATCCCTCCCTCCGTCCATTCATCCCGCTCTCCTTTTTGTTGTCTGTCTGTGTGCAGCTGTCATAGGGCCTAACAGTCCTCTGCTTCAGTGTTGCCTGCTGTTCTGTAGTGAGAAACGCTGGATCTATTTCAGACACAGTCTGTCTGGGGAAATGCTGTTGGCATGTCCTTGTTTCCTTATGACCTCCTGGGTTTTGGATTATACTGATACCCACTGGTAAAATACACATATATCTGGCTTGCTTTGCTCTCAAATATGTTTTTACATCTGAGTCAATGAGGAAGCTATTGTGAGTCAATGAGGAAGCTATTGTGAGTCAATGAGGAAGCTATTGTGAGTCAATGAGGAAGCTATTGTGAGTCAATGAGGAAGCTATTGTGAGTCAATGAGGAAGCTATTGTGAGTCAATGAGGAAGCTATTGTGAGTCAATGAGGAAGCTATTGTGAGTCAATGAGGAAGCTATTGTGTCAGACTACTGTGGACCGTGAACAGAGATGCACACATATAGGGTTTTTCAGCATCTGATATGGACCAGCTAAAGAGTTAGTATGGGGTTGCATGGATAGGATGTCTGTGTCCTCACCATCAGATATGAGTGGAACCACTCAAGTAATTTAAGGCCAAATCCCCTGCAACCTGTTGCATCTCACTTTGCAATTGACATCAATGCATGATTCATGTGAAAGTTCAACTTGAGGTTGTGATTCTCAAGTTAAGATTCAGATAGAGCCTTTGAGTTGGCTGTGGTGCTGCTGCCATTGATCTGTAATGCTCTCTGTATGTGAGCCTTTAACCTTTACTTAATACCCATCCCGGATCCTCATCAAAAAAGCTGACTAGCATAGCCTAGCCTAACGGGACAGGGATATCATATAATATAATTTTCATGAAATCACAAGTCCAATACAGCAAATGAAAGATAAACATCTTGTGAATCCAGCCATCATTTCCGATTTTTTAAATGTTTTACAGCGAAAACACAATATGTATTTCTATTAGCTAATCACAATAGCCAAACACACAACCGCATATTTTCACCATGTTTCCACCGCATAGGTAGCTTTCACAAAACTGACAAAATAGAGATAAAATTAGTCACTAACCAAGAAACAACTTCATCAGATTACAGTCTTATAACATGTTATACAATACATTTATGTTTTGTTCAAAAATGTACATATTTGAGGTATAAACCATAGTTTTACATTGCAGCTACCATAAAAAATATCAACAAAGCAGCCAGAATAATTACAGAGAGCAACGTGAAATACATAAATACTCATCATAAAACATTTATGAAAAATACATGGTGTACAGCAAATGAAAGATAAACATCTTGTGAATCCAGCCAATATTTCCGATTTTTTTAAGTGTTTTACAGCGAAAACACAATATATATTTCTATTAGCTGACTACAGTAGCCAAACACAGAACGCAATTTACTCCCCGCAAAAAATAGCTTGCACAAAACCGACAAAATAGAGATAAAATGAACAAATTCATCAGATGACAATTATGTTTTGTTCGAAAATGTGCATATTTAGAGCTACAAATCCTGATTATACATTGTGAATACGATTCACCAGAATCTCCGGAGATATTTTGGACACTCACCTAATCTGACCAAAGAACTCATCATAAACTTTACATAAAAATACTTGTTGTATGGCAAATGAAAGATACACTGGTTCTTAATGCAACAGCTGTGTTAGATTTAAAAAAATAACTTTACCACAACATACAACTTGCGTTATTGCGAGACAGCGCTCACCAAAACGGCGGAGAATAGGACTCAACATTTTACACAGAAACACGAAATAACATCATAAATGTTTTCTTACTTTTGATGTTCTTCCATGTAACGGCGGTCCTCCTTCTCTTCGGTCGAAAAGGAGGAGTATTGATCGAACGAAGGCGCAGTGGAGTTTGAACACATATTTATTAACGAGAAAACACGAACTTGAATAAACTAACAAAACAACAAACGGTGTAGACAGACCTAGACGACGAACTTACATGAAACAAGAAGAACGCACGAATAGAGAAAACAGGCTACACAAAAAAAACGATGAACAAAACAAACAGAAAATAGTCCCGTGTGGTGCAACGACACACACAAACATGGAAGACAATCATCCACAACGAACACTGTGACAACGCCTACCTAAATATGACTCTTAATTAGAGGAACGCCAAACACCTGCCTCTAATTAAGAGCCATACCAGGCAATCCAAAACCAACACAGAAACAGAAAACATAGAATGCCCACCCAATCTCACGTCCTGACCAACTAACACACATAACAATTAACATAAATAGGTCAGGAACGTGACATTCCAACAGAATGTTGTACAAGGAGTCCTTGGTCCAGAATAAATCGTTGTTTGGTTTTAGAATGTTTATTTCTTCTGTTGAATTCGCGCCACAATGCTAGCCAAGGTTGCTAACATTCCCATCCTCTCTTGACGCAAAGAACGGAAAACTCCAAAATTCCCAATAAACGTTGAATAAACTGATAAAACTCGGTTGAAAAAACCTACTTTATGATGTTATTATCATATGTATCAAATAAAATCAGAGCCGGAGATATTCGCCGTGTAAACCGAATGCTTTTCAGAACACAATGTCGAGCTCCGCCGCGCACCTTCGAAGACAAAGAAAATTCCGGACCTGTCACTCCAAAAGCTCTTGTTCGGCCTCAGATCAAGCTAGACACCCCATTCCACCTTCCACTGCCTGTTGACATCTAGTGGAAGGCGTATGAAGTGCATACAGATCCATAAATAAAAGCCAGTTGAATAGGCAGGCCCTGAAACAGAGCCTCGTTTTCAGATTTTTAACTTCCTGTATGGACGTTTGCTGCAAAATGAGTTCTGTTTTACTCACAGATATAATTCAAACAGTTGTAGAACCTTCAGAGTGTTTTCTACCCAATAGTAATAATAATATGCATATCGTATGATCTAGAAAAGAGTACGAGACCGTTTCATTTGGGCACGATTTTTTCCAAAGTGAAAACAGCGCCCCCCTATTGACAAGAAGTTTTAAGTAATTTCTCCTGAAACAAAACCATGATGTTTTCACCATCCAGGGTGGATACTGTCTACTTCGGATATCATGCAGTTTTTCACTGCCCCTACTTTGTGTGGTAGAAATATGATTTGGTTGTAGTCTTGAGTGATGGTGATCAGCCCAATCCACTGTCTCATCAGCCCAATCCACTGTCTCATCAGCCCAATCCACTGTCTCCTCAGCCCAATCCACTGTCTCCTCAGCCCAATCCACTGTCTCCTCAGCCCAATCCACTGTCTCATCAGCCCAATCCACTGTCTCATCAGCCCAATCCACTGTCTCATCAGCCCAGCCAGGCAATTTATAAACTTGATCTGTAAAAAGCATATAGATATGATCTCACATTTCTTTAAGACTAACATTTAGTTTAACACCTGAGATCTGTATGAACCTTGCTGTCTGTCTGTCTCTCAAATCAAATTTTATTGGTCACATTCACGTGTTTAGCAGATGTTATTGCGGGTGTAGCGAAATGCTTGTGTTTCTAGCTCCGACAATGCAGTAACATCTAACAATTTCACAACATATACCCAATACACACACATCTAATTAAAGGAATTTAATTAAGAATGTATAAATATATGGACGTAGAATAGTAGTAGAATACAGTATAATAAATATGTAAACATTATTAAAGTGACTAGTGTTCCATTTATTAAAGTAGCCAGTGATTTCTAGTCTATGTATACAGGCAACAGCATCTAATGTGCTAGTGATGGCTGTTTAACCTGTTGGGGATGGGGGCGCTGTTTAGACTATTTATGCTAATGTGGCTAATTTTTTAAACGGCTTCCCACAAAATCCTTGATCGTACAATATGCATATTATTATTATTATTGGATAGAAAACAGTCTATAGTTTCTATAGGAGTTGAAATTTTGTCTCTAAGTGGAACAGAGCCCATTCTACAGCAATTTCCCTGACATGGAGTCAGATTTGAGAAACGTTGGCCACTTTTCTGAAGTCATTTAAACGGGCACTGTCGTTGCTATGACTATACGGACACTTCTTACGTCTTCCCCTGGATGCCTTTACGTGATGACGATTCCAACGGGCTCGATTGCTCGTTCACAGGCCCTACAAATGAAAAAAACCTTTAGCTAGCAAGTCTTTTCTTGCTGCGTAACGCGCGTGGAAGACACCGACCCTCTCCTGTTCCAAGCGTTAGTTTAGCCTGTTATATTTCTCCGGTCATCTTTTCACTCGTTATAGGAGTTACAAACATCACAAAGTAGTTAATTTAAAGCGTTTTATAGCAATTTATATCCGTTTAGTGCGATTTTGGGACATTTATTTTTGCAACGATGTGAAAAGTTGGTCACGCTTTTCAGTTCATCCCGAACGTAGTTGACATTTCCACATGGCAAGAGGACAGCTTTCCACCAAAAGACGATTTCTCCCAAGAAAGGATCCTTTGCCCAAGATACTGATGGAAGAACAGCTCAAGGTAGGACATTTTTATTATGATAAATCGTGTTTCTGTCGAAACATTTTAGTGGCTTAGGACGCCATGTTTTTTGACGTAGCTTCGCTTGGCGCAAACTGTATTGAAAAGTAAGGATAAATTAAAAAATGTAATAACGCAATTGTATTAAGAATTAAATTGTCTATCAATCCCTGTCCACCCTATATTTTTTAGTCACGTTTATGAGTATTTATGTATAAGAGTAGATCACTGTCTAAGTGGCGCAAGGACGTTTTCTTTACCAGCTTGTCTACATTTCACATTGTCTAACCATGATTTTGGTGGCTAAATATAAACATTTTCGATCAAACTGTATATGCATGTTGTAATGTGATGTTACAGGAGTGTCATCGGAAGAATTCTGAGAAGGTTAGTGAAAAAATTAATATCTTTTGGCGATGTTGACTTTTATCGCTCACTTTGGCTAGAATCAATGCTGGGCTGCTAATTGCTATGTGCTAAGCTAATATAACGATTTATTGTGTTTTCGCTGTAAGACACTTAGAAAATCTGAAATATTGTCTGTATTCACAGGATCTGTGTCTTTCGATTCGTGTATGCTGTGTATTTTTACGAAATGTTTGATGATTAGTAGTTAGGTAAACACGTTGCTCATTGTAATTATTCTAGTCCATTTGTGATGGTGGGTGCAATTGTAAACTATGCCATATACCTGAAATATGCACTTTTTTCTAACAAAACCTATCCCATACCATAAATATGTTATCAGACTGTCATCTAATGAGTTTTTTTGTTGGTTAGGGGCTATAAATATCTTAGTTTAGCCGAATTGGTGATGGCTACTGGTGTTGGTGGACAAATAAAAGATGGTGGAATATGCTAATGTGTTTTTTAGGTAATAGATGTACATCTTTACATATTGTGTCTTCCCTGTAAAACATTTTAAAAATCGGAAATGTTGACTGGATTCATAAGATCTGTGTCTTTCATTAGCTGTATTGGACTTTAATGTGTGAAAGTTAAATATTTTAAAAAAATATTTTTTTTGAATTTCGCGGCACTGGTTTTTCAGTGGGGGGGGGGGGGGAGTGCCGCTAGCGCCACGCTGATCCTAGACAGGTTAACAGTGATGGCCTTGAGATAGAAGGTGTTTTTCAGTCTCTCTGTCCCAGCTTTGATGCACCTGTATTGACCTCACCTTCTGGATGATAGCGGGGTGAACAGGCAGTGGGTCGGTGGTTGTTGTCCTTGATGATCTTTTTGGCCTTCCTGTGACATCAGGTGCTGTAGGTGTCCAGGGGGGCAGGTTGTTTGCCACCAGTGATGCATGGTGCAGAATGCAACACCCTCTGGAGAGCCCTGTGGTTGAGTGCGTTGCAGTTGCCGTACCAGGCGGTGATGCAGCCCGACAGGATGCTCTCAATTGTGCATCTGTAAAAGTATGTGAGGGTTTTAGGTGCCAAGCCACATTTCTCCAGCCTCCTGAGGTTGAAGACGCGCTGTTGAACCTTCTTCACCACGCTGTCTGTGTTGGTGGACCAGAGCCCTCACCTCCTCCCTGTAGGCTGTCTAATCATTGTTGGTAATCAAGCCTACTCCTGTTGTCGTCTGCAAACTTGACTGAGTTGGAGGCGGGCTTAGCCACGCAGTCATGGGTGAACAGGGAGTACAGGAGAGGGCTGAGCATGCACCCTAGTGAAGCCCCAGGGTTGAGGGTCAGTGAAGTGGAGATGTTGTTTCCTACCTTCACCAGCTGGGGGTGGCCCGTCAGGAAGTCCAGGACCGAGTTGCAAAGCGCAGGGTTCAGACTCAGGACCTCAAGCTTAATGATGAGTTTGGAGGGTACTATGGTGTTAAATGCTGAGCTGTAGTCAAAGAACACCATTCTTACATAGGTATTCCTCTTGTCCAGATGGGATAGGGCAGTGTGTAGTGCGATGGCGATTGCATCGTCTGCAGATCTATTGGTGCGGTAAGCAAAGTGGGTCTAGTGTGACAGGTAAGGTAGATCCTTAACTAGTCTCTCAAAGCACTCCATGATGACAGAAGTGAGTGCTACGTGGCGATAGTCATTTAGTTCAGTTACCTTTTGCTTTCTTGGGAACAGGAACAATGGTGGCCATCTTGAAGCATGTGGGGACAGCAGACTGTGGTAGGGAGCGAATGAATGTGTCAGGAAACAAACCAGCCAGCTGGTCTGCTCATGCTCTGAGGACGCAACTAGGGATGCCGTCTGTGCCGGCAGCCTCACGAGGGTTAACACGCTTACATTTTGTTACGCTACAGCCTTATTCTAAAATTGATTGAATTGTTTGTTTTTTCCTTTACCCAACCGTGGAACAGCGATGTTTGTTCCCACACTCGGAACTCTGACTATCCATTGGTTACACAGACTTTTGGCCTGCCATCCTAATCTAACCACCTCTCATAGGCTTTGAATTCATGTTAGCTGATGAAACAATATGATATTGTTGCCATCTAATGCACGTTCAGATGTCATAAATCAGCACTGCAGAGCTCTCCCTGTCCTCTGCCGTCCCTTGATTGTATTACAGCTGATGATATCTGGCCAATCTATTGTGGCTATCCCCAATTCTGACTTGTGCTTTGATATCTGCTTCAAGGATTTCTGCTCTCGTAAAAGCCTGGGTTTTCTGCACGTTAACACTAGAATCATATTACCTAAAATGGATCAATTGAAAGCTCCAATCCAGATGTGTTGGTCATTACTGAGATGTAGTTAAGGAAGAGTGACTTGAATACTGATGTTAACCTTTCTGGTTATAACCTTTTTCGGAAAGACAGATCTTCCAAAGGTGGTGGAGTGGTAATCTTTACCGAGGATCACCTTCAGTGCTCGGTTGTCTCCACCAAGTCTGTCCCCAAACAATTTGATTTGCTGGTTTTAAGCATTAAACTTTCAAATAACTCTTCGTTGACTGTTGCTGGGTGTTATCGTCCTCCATCAGCACCAGCCTGTACCCTACCTGCCCTAAGCTCTCTCCTGTCCTCTTACACTAAGTCTGAATTTGTCCTGCTAGGTGACTTAAACTGGGACATGATTAAACCACCTGACCAAGTCCTAAAGCAATGGGACTCCCTAAATCTTTCTCAGATTATTACCAATCCCACAAGGTATGACTCCCCTTCACCTTGAAATGGCTACTCTCCTTGATGTCATCCTCACAACTACTAATACCGTATAGGTATCAGTCTTGTGTTTTCTGTAATGACCTTAGTGATCACTGTTTTACAGCCTGTGTTCATAGTGGCTGCTCAGTGAAACAACCTGTCCTGATTTGTCATAGACGCTTGCTAAAAAACGTTAATGATCAAGCCTTCCTTCATGACCTGGCCTCTGTAAAATGGTATAGAATCAGCTTGATCCCCTCTGTAAAATAGTATAGAATCAGCTTGATCCCCTCTGTAAAATGGTATAGAATCAGCTTGATCCCCTCTGTAAAATGGTATAGAATCAGCTTGATCCCCTCTGTAAAATGGTATAGAATCAGCTTGATCTCCTCTGTTAAATGGTATAGAATCAGCTTGATCCCCTCTGTAAAATGGTATAGAATCAGCTTGATCCCCTCTGTGAAATGGTATAGAATCAGCTTCATCCCCCCTGTAAAATGGAATAGAATCAGCTTGATCCCCTCTCTAAAATGGTATAGAATCAGCTTGATCCCCTCTGTAAAATGGTATATAATCAGTTTGATCCCCTCTGTAAAATGGTATAGAATCAGCTTGATCCCCTCTGTAAAATGGTATAGAATCAGCTTGATCCCCTCTGTAAAATGGTATAGAATCAGCTTCATCCCCTCTGTAAAATGGTATAGAATCAGTTTGATCCCCTCTGTAAAATGGTATAGAATCAGCTTGATCCCCTCTGTAAAACAGTATAGAATCAGCTTGATCCCCTCTGTAAAATGGTATAGAATCAGCTTGATCCCCTCTGTAAAATGGTATAGAATCAGCTTGATCCCCTCTGTAAAATGGTATTGAATCAGCTTGATCCCCTCTGTAAAATGGTATAGAATCAGCTTGATCCCCTCTGTAAAATAGTATAGAATCAGCTTGATCCCCTCTGTAAAATGGTATAGAATCAGTTTTATCCCCTCTGTAAAATGGTATAGAATCAGCTTGATCCCTCTGTAAAATAGTATAGAATCAGCTTGATCCCCTCTGTAAAATGGTATAGAATCAGCTTGATCCCCTCTGTAAAACAGTATAGAATCAGCTTGATCCCCTCTAAAAAATGGTATAGAATCAGCTTGATCCCCTCTGTAAAATAGTATAGAATCAGTTTGATCCCTTCTGTAAAATGGTATAGAATCAGCTTGATCCCCTCTGTAAAATGGTATAGAATCAGCTTGATCCCCTCTGTAAAATGGTATAGAATCAGTTTGATCCCCTCTGTAAAATGGTATAGAATCAGCTTGATCCCCTCTGTAAAACAGTATAGAATCAGCTTCATCCCCTCTGTAAAATGGTATAGAATCAGCTTGATCCCCTCTGTCGAAGATGCTTGGAACTTTTATTAAAAATAATTTCAGTGGTATTGTTAACAAACGCGCCCTCATAAAGAAAATGAGAATTAAAAACAGGTTCAGCCCCTGGTTCGACTGTAAATTACTCGTTTAGGAAAATGAGAAAGGTTCTCACTCAGGCTATCTGGCCAAAGTTAGTTACAATAAGGAGCAGTTCTCTCTCTGTGGTTCTAACCCAAAAAGTTATGGAAAACGGTTAAATACCTGGAGAATAAACCCTCCTCCTCACAGCTGCCCAGGTCCCTTAATGTTGATGATGTGGTTGTTACTGACAAGAAGCATATGGCTGAGCTCTTTAAACACCACTTCATTAAGTCAGGATTCCTATTTGACTCAGCCATGCCTCCTTGCTTATCCAACATTTCCTCATCTCCCACCCCTTCTAATGCGACTAGTCCCGATGCTTCTCCCTTTTTTTCCCCTGTCCTGCTACAAAGTTTCTCCCTGCAGGTGGTCACTAGGTGCTAAAGTCCGAGGTGCTAAAAGAGCTCCTGAAACACCCCCCAAAAAACATCTAGGTCGGATGGTTTAGCCGCTTTCTTCTTTAAGGTTGCTGCCCCTATCATCGCCAAGCCTATCTCTGACATTTTTTACTTGTCTCTCCTTTCTGGGGAGGTTCCCGTTATTTGGAAGGCAGCCACGGTGAAGGCAGCCACGGTGAAGGCAGCCACGGTGAAGGCAGCCACGGTGTAGGCAGCCACGGTGAAGGCAGCCACGGTGTAGGCAGCCACGGTGAAGGCAGCCACGGTGTAGGCAGCCACGGTGAAGGCAGCCACGGTGTAGGCAGCCACGGTGAAGGCAGCCACGGTGAAGGCAGCCACGGTGTAGGCAGCCACGGTGAAGGCAGCCACGGTGAAGGCAGCCACGGTGTAGGCAGCCACGGTGAAGGCAGCCACGGTGTAGGCAGCCACGGTGAAGGCAGCCACGGTGAAGGCAGCCACGGTGAAGGCAGCCACGGTGTAGGCAGCCACGGTGAAGGCAGCCACGGTGTGTACTAATTTTAAGGAGGAGATGAACTGATCCTAACTGTTATTGGCCAACTTCTATTTTGCCCTGTTTATTAAAAGTGTGGGAAAAACTTGTCAATATTCAACTGACTGGCTTGATGTCTATAGTATTCTCTCTGGTATGTAATCTGGTTTCCGCTCAGGTTATGGATGTGTCACTGCAACCCTAAAGGTCCTCAATGTCACCATTGTCCTTGATTCTAAGCAATGTTGTGCTGCTATCTTTATTGACTTGGCCAAAGCTTTTGATACGGTAGACCATTCTATTCTTGTTGGCCAGCTAAGGAGTATTGGTGTCTCTGAGGGGTCTTTGGCCTGGTTTGCTAACTACCTCTCTCAGAGAGTGCAGTGTATAAAGTCAGAACATCTGCTGTCTCAGACACTGCTTGTCACCAAGGGAGTATCCCAAGGCTCCTCTCTTCCCGCAGGTGTGATTACTACCTCCGAGGGTTTAGAACTTGAGGTAGTCACCTCATACAAGTACTTGGGAGTATGGCTAGATGGTACACTGTCCTTCTCTCAGCACATATCAAAGTTGCAGGCTAAGGTTACATCTAGACTTGGTTTCCTCTATCGTAATCACTCCTCATTCACCCCAGCTAACAAACTAACCCTGATTCAGGTGACCATCCTACCCATGCTTGAATACGGAGACATAATTTATGGATCGGCAGGTAAGGGTGCTCTCGAGTGGCTAGATGTTCTTTACCATTCGGCCATCAGATTTGCCACCAATGCTCCTTATAGGACACATCACTGCACTCTATACTCCTCTGTAAACTGGTCGTCTCTGTATACCCGTCGCAAGACCCACTGGTTGATGCTTATTTATAAAACCCTCTTAGGCCTCACTCCCCCCTATCTGAGATATCTACTGCAGCCCTCATCCTCCACATACAACACCCGTTCTGCCAGTCAATTTCTGTTAAATGTCCCCAAAGCACACACATCCCTGGGTCGCTCCTCTTTTCAGTTCGCTGCAGCTAGCGACTGGAACGAGCTAGCAACAAACACTTCATTCAAAGACTCATTCATGTGATTGTCTTACTGTCAGTTGTGGCTGCTTTGTGTGATGTATTGTTGTCTCTACCTTCTTGTCCTTTGTGCTGTTGTCTGTGCCCAATAATGTTTGTACTATGTTTTGTGCTGCTACCATGTTGTGCTGCTACCATGTTGTGTTGCTACCATGTTGTTGTCATGTTGTGTTGCTACCATGTATATAGTCATGTGTTTCTGCCTTGCTATGTTGTTGTCTTGGGTCTCTCTTCATGTAGTTTTGGGTCTCTCTTCATGTAGTTTTGTGTTGTCTCTCTTGTCGTGATGTGTGTTTTGACCTAAATTTATATACAGTATATTATTTTTTAAATCATAGCCCATTTCTCCGCAGGAGGCCTTTTGCCTTTTGGTAGGCCGTCATTGTAAATAAGAATTTGTTGTTAACTGACTTGTCTAGTTATATAAAGGTTCAAATAAATAAAAGAAATCTACACACAATACTCCATAATGACAAACATTGTATAATTTAAAAAAAACAGAAATATCACATTTACATAAGTATTCAGACCATTTACTTAGTACTTTGTTGAAGCACCTTTGGCAGTGATTACAGCCTCGAGTCTTCTTGGGTATGATGCTACAAGATTGGCACACCTGTATTTAGGGAGAATCTCCCATTCCTCTGCCGATTCACTCAAACTCTGTCAGTTTGGATGGGGAGCGTTACCGCACAACTTATTTCAGGTCTCTCCAGAGATGTTCGATCGGGTTCAAGTCCGGGTTCTGGCTGGGCCACTCAAAGACATTCAGAGACTTGTCCCGAAGCCACTCCTGCGTTGTCTTGGCTGTGTGCTTAGGGTCATTGTCCTGTTGGAAGCTGAAACTTCTCCCCCCCACAAGTCTGAGGTCTTGAGCGCTCTGGAGCAGGTTTTCATCAAGGATCTCTCTGTACATCTTTGCCTCGACCCTGACTAGTCTCCCAGTCCCTGCCACTGAAAAACATCCTCACAGCATGGTGCTGCCACCACCATGCTTCACCATAGAGATGGTCCCAGGTTTCCTCTAGACGTGACGGTTGGCATTCAGGCCAAATAGTTCAATTTTGGTTTGATCAGACCAGATAATCTTGTTTCTCATGGTGTGATAGTCATTTAGGTACCGTCTACTCAGGTGCATCCTGTTTTCATTTATCATCCTTGAGATTATTCTACATCTTGATTGGAGTCCACCTTTGGTAAATTCAATTGATTGGACATGATTTGGAAAGGCACACATCTCTCTATATAAGGTCCCAGAGTTGACAGTGCATGTCAGAGAAAAAACTAAGCCATGATGTCGAAGGAATTGTCTGTAGAGCTCCGAGAGAGGATTTTGTCAAGGCATGGATATGGAAAAAGGCTACCAAAAAATGTCTGCAGCATTGAATGTCCCCAAGAACACAGTGGCCTCCATCATTCTTAAATGGAAGAATTTTGGAACCACCAATACTCTTTCTAGAGCTGGCAGCCTGGCCAAACTGAGCAATCTGGGGAGAAGGGCCTTGGTCCCTGATCGTCACTCTGACAGGTGACCAAGAACCCAATCGTCACTCTGACAGAGCTCCAGTGTTCCTCTGTGGAGATGGGAGAACCTTCCAGAAGGACAACCACCTCTTCAGCACTCTACCAATCAGGCCTTTATGGTTGAGTGGCCAGATGGAAGCCACTCCTCAGTAAAAGTCACATGACAGCCCGCTTGGAGTTTCCCAAAGCACCTAAAGGACTTTCAGACCATGAGAAATAAGTTTCTCTGATGTGATGAAACCAAGATTGAACTCTTTGGCCTGAATGCCAAGCGTCACATATGGAGGAATCCTGGAACTATCCCTACGGTGAAGCATGTTGGTGACAGCATCATGCCGTGGGGATGTTTTTCAGCGGCAGGGACTGAGAGACTAGTCAGGATCGAGGCAAAGATGACCAGAGAAACATTTATGAAAACCTGCTCCAGAGCTCTCAGAACCCCAGACTGGGGTGAAGGTTCACGTTCCAAAAGGACAACAACCCTAAGCACACAGCGAAGACAACGCAGGAGTGGCTTCCGGATAAGTCTCTGAATGTCCTTGAGCCATGGCCCGGACTTGAACCCAATCTAACATATCTGGAGAGACCTGAAAATAGCTCTGCAGTGATGCTCCCCGTCGAACCTGACAGAGTTTGACAGGAACTGCAGAGAAGAATGGGAGAAATTCCCCAAATACAGGTGTGCCAAACTTGTAGCGTCATACCCAAGAAGACTCAAGGCTGTAATCGCCAACGGTTCTTCAACAAAGTACTGAGTAAAGGGTCTGAATACTTATGTAAATGTGCTATTTCCTTTGATTTTTTTTAAAATAAATTAACAAAAATGTCTGTAAATCTGCTTTTGCTTTGTCATTATGGGGTATTGTGTGTACATTGATGAGGCAAAAAACAATTTAATAAATTTTAGAATGAGGCTGTAACGTAACAAAATGTGGAAAAAGTCAAGGGTTCTGAATACTTTCCGAATGTACTGTATTCACACTTTTACACTCATCATTTGCTGCTGCTACTCTGTTCTTAATGTTACTCTTACTATTATATATCCTGATGCCTAGTCACTTTACCCTGCCTTCATGTACATATCTACCTCAAATACCTTATTATTATCTATCCTGATGCCTAGTCACTTTACCCTGCCTTCATGTACATATCTACCTCAAATACCTTATTATTATCTATCCTGATGTCTAGTCCCTTTACCCTGCCTTCATGTACATATCTACCTCAAATACCTTATTATTATCTATCCTGATGTCTAGTCACTTCACCCTGCCTTCATGTACATATCTACCTCAAATACCTTATTATTATCTATCCTGATGCCTAGTCACTTTACCCTGCCTTCATGTACATATCTACCTTATTATTATCTATCCTGATGCCTAGTCACTTTACCCTGCCTTCATGTACATATCTACCTCTAATACCTTATTATTATCTATCCTGATGTCTAGTCACTTTACCCGGCCTTCATGTACATATATACCTCAAATACCTCTGGTACTCTCTCTATGTAGCGTCATTCTTGTTCTTGTGTTACTATTTACTTTTTCTTATTATTTTTTAACTCTGCATCGTTGAGAAGGGCTCCTAAGCAAGCATTTATTATGATTAAGTCTACAGCCGTTGTATTCAGCACCTTGTTTACATGTGGCCTCAGCAATACAAATTCAAGCTAATTACTAGAGACAAGAACACTAAGCTGGAAGGTATTAACATTCCCCTGTAGGTAGCACACATGCATGCCACATGCACACACACAGACACAGACACAGACACAGACACAGACACACACACACACACACACACAGACACACACACACAGACACACACACACACACACTCTGAAGCCTGCAGTAGTGCTTCACGCCAAACTTTAGTTACATCTCTGTGTTGTCATGATCTGCCCCAGGTGATGCTGTAACTCAGCAGCACTCTATAATTAATAGGAGGTGACTGTAGGCCATAATGGCAGCATTCCTCAATCGGCCTGTCATTGACCTCCAGTGATTATTTTTTGCTGTTTATGTTTTGATGTTGTAAAGGTTCGGGATTCAGCATTGGATGTTTGGATGTTAGCTCTGATGTTATATACTGTAGGTCTGGAAATCAGTTTTAGATGTTGTGTTGTTATGAAGAGGACATCAGAGGTGCCCGATGGTTGATTTTGGAGAGCGTTGTTCGCCATGTCTGCTGTTTTTCCGCTAATGGCATAATTAGGGTTGGTATCGCTGCTGAGGTCAGAGATCAATCCATTTATGGGTGGAGGTTCACTTATTAGCGGCGAGTGGGGGCTACCCCATCTGATAGCTTGCACATTATTAGAACATTTGAAAGGAAAAAATGTTTCCCTAATTTTCCAAAGTTTGGTTTCGGGAATACGTTGGAAGCTGCAAAGACTTCTATTAATCTATTTAATCTATTTATAGACGTTAATGAACCATCAGTACTGGACCACTGCAAAGTTTAAAATGTCTCATTTAAAAGGAAGAACCTAAAAAGGTATGTTCAACAACTTAACTTATTCAATTGAATGAGATGATGATATCCAATCAATTGCGATTGTCTGGATTATAATAAGTGTAACCAGTAGTTTAAATGTTAGGGTACGTTCACCACTAGGCTCACTCCTCCTTAAGGCCGAAGCCACATGGGATTCCCGCTGGAGGCGGGGCTTCTGTCAGTACCGGGGTCACTGAATGGGCTTTACCAAAGCACATTTTACTGATTGATCAATTTTAATAATAAATCAAACCTGTATAGGGAAATGGGAATCAAATTTTACATTAACCTGAAAAACCTTGTTGATCTAGGTTAATGTGAAAAGTTTAAATTGTCTCACTGTGGAAAACCAAATCAATTTGGATATTATTTAAAAGATCCACTTGAAAGGTAATCTGGCAATTTCATTTGTTAGTTAAATTGAATGAGACATCGATATCCAATCAATTGATTAGCTTGATATCCTAAGTAACCACTTGTTGAACATGATCCATGTTTGGGTGTCACCTAATTATTTTTTCAAGAAATCACCGGAACTACAAAGGGCGGGGCTTCCGTCGTGCAAGGCGGAGGAATTTCAACGTGACACAGGAAGATGAAAATGCTGATTTACCTTTCTTAGCTGTAGCATCTAGTGCAAAACTATTCCTATCTGTACAGAAATCTCACTTCCAGGCAGAAAATAGGGTCCCCTTCACCATGGAAAGATGGTTTACTAGTGACGTCTTACATTAACCCATTCAGCATACTATTTGCTAGCATTATATTACCGGAGCGCACAGTACATAAAAACAGATCCGCCTGTGGCCTACCCACCCTGGCTTAGCGCGGTAGGCGGACAGATAACTTCAGCTCGGTCACCGAACAGATCTATCCTCTATTTCTAACCTTACTGGATCTATGCCCTTCCTCTAGAAATTAATATTGACCGACAGAAATCGTACCGTTTGGCCTAATGGACAAAATCTGGAATTTACAACTCATTGGTCTGACGGTATCGACAGTCTAGGTGCTTCCAAGTAGCTTGTTCAAATGGAAACACTACACTAACACTACCAACTCTCTATTCACATACAACAGTCTGTTTGCACAATTCTGTTTGCACAATTGATATATACATAATTCAACAGCAAAATCTTGTTCTATCTTATATTCCTCACAGGGGGAACCATAATATGTCATGTCTTTGGCATCATTAAAGGTGAAGACTGCTATTTTATCAAATCAATTCTCTGTAATTATTATTATTACGTGATTAAACTAATCATGTACATTTAATTAACTAGAACATCGGGACACAACGGAAAATCTTCAGATTACAAAGTTATAATCCTATATTTTCCTATATATAATAATATCTGATCAATTAGTCTTCTATTAATGAATTATTCTTCACCTCACGCCAGTCTCATCCGAACAAATTGTTGGTTATCTGCACGAACCCAGCCTTTACTATGAATCATCCATACACCAATTGACTTAATCATTTATTTACCAACTCAATAATCACAGAAATGCTCAAACAAACAAACAGTAGAGAGGGTTACTAACAGTGACAGGGAAGATCCCCTAGTGGGCTAAACCAATATGACGGCTTGGTGGACAAAGGGAAGGGGGTGTGGACTGAGAAAGAGCGGGAAAGACAAAATGGATTCATTACACAGTCTATAATTATATATATTGAAATGCTAATCCTTCGCACATGAACGGCCGCTCATTCGAGAATAATTACAAATACATTTTTATGGTGTATGTCATTGTTGTCTTCTCTGTTGGAATCCGGTCTGTCTGCTGGTGACTTCATCCGAGTCTCTCTCTCTCTTTCTGTTTCCCTGAAGATCAGTCTTTTGTGGTTAGAATGGATACTTCAGAGTACCATTCAGAAATGTTCTCATAGAATAGATGTTTCGGCGGTTGTCGGTATTCTCGTCCTCGGTTTACATCATTTCTAGCTGCAGACTAGTACTTTGTATCCAATATTTGCTCTTATTCTGTAGGGATCGATAGTCTCAGAGTTTAACCATTTCCAGCCGTGTAGCCAATGCTCCATGTGGTATAGTTTTCTAGTTTTGGTACTCAAACCTGTACCGCCTCAGCTTACACCAAGGTATGCGTAGGGTCTAAAGTATTCACAATCACAGCTCACGCTGTGGGTTCGCTTAGTCTGAAGAGGATTTTCGTAGAGAGTCCTCCAGATCAGAGGCAGCAGGGATGACCAGGGATGTTCTCTGTTTAGTGAGTCCTCCAGATCAGAGGCAGTAGGGATGACCAGGGATGTTCTCTGTTTAGTGAGTCCCCCAGATCAGAGGCAGTAGGGATGACCAGGGATGTTCTCTGTTTAGTGAGTCCTCCAGATCAGAGGCAGTAGGGATGACCAGGGATGTTCTCTGTTTAGTGAGTCCTCCAGATCAGAGGCAGTAGGGATGACCAGGGATGTTCTCTGTTTAGTGAGTCCTCCAGATCAGAGGCATTAGGGATGACCAGGGATGTTCTCTGTTTAGTGAGTACTCCAGATCAGAGGCAGTAGGGGTGACCAGGGTTGTTCTCTGTTTAGTGAGTCCTCCAGATCAGAGGCAGTAGGGAAGACCAGGGATGTTCTCTGTTTAGTGAGTCCTCCAGATCAGAGGCAGCAGGGATGACCAGGGATGTTCTCTGTTTAGTGAGTCCTCCAGATCAGAGGCAGCAGGGATGACCAGGGATGTTCTCTGTTTAGTGAGTCCTCCAGATCAGAGGCAGTAGGGATGACCAGGGATGTTCTCTGTTTAGTGAGTCCTTCAGATCAGAGGCAGCAGGGATGACCAGGGATGTTCTCTGTTTAGTGAGTCCTCCAGATCAGAGGCAGTAGGGATGATCAGGGATATTCTCTGTTTAGTGAGTCCTCCAGATCAGAGGCAGTAGGGATGACCAGGGATGTTCTCTGTTTAGTGAGTCCTCCAGATAAGAGGCAGTAGGGATGACCAGGGATGTTCTCTGTTTAGTGAGTCCTCCAGATCAGAGGCAGTAGGGATGACCAGGGATGTTCTCTGTTTAGTGAGTACTCCAGATCAGAGGCAGTAGGGATGACCAGGGATGTTCTCTGTTTAGTGAGTCCTCCAGATCAGAGGCATTAGGGATGACCAGGGATGTTCTCTGTTTAGTGAGTACTCCAGATCAGAGGCAGTAGGGGTGACCAGGGTTGTTCTCTGTTTAGTGAGTCCTCCAGATCAGAGGCAGTAGGGAAGACCAGGGATGTTCTCTGTTTAGTGAGTCCTCCAGATCAGAGGCAGCAGGGATGACCAGGGATGTTCTCTGTTTAGTGAGTCCTCCAGATCAGAGGCAGCAGGGATGACCAGGGATGTTCTCTGTTTAGTGAGTCCTCCAGATCAGAGGCAGTAGGGATGACCAGGGATGTTCTCTGTTTAGTGAGTCCTTCAGATCAGAGGCAGCAGGGATGACCAGGGATGTTCTCTGTTTAGTGAGTCCTCCAGATCAGAGGCAGTAGGGATGATCAGGGATGTTCTCTGTTTAGTGAGTCCTCCAGATCAGAGGCAGTAGGGATGACCAGGGATGTTCTCTGTTTAGTGAGTCCTCCAGATCAGAGGCAGTAGGGATGACCAGGGATGTTCTCTGTTTAGTGAGTCCTCCAGATCAGAGGCAGTAGGGATGACCAGGGATGTTCTCTGTTTAGTGAGTACTCCAGATCAGAGGCAGTAGGGATGACCAGGGATGTTCTCTGTTTAGTGAGTCCTCCAGATCAGAGGCAGTAGGGATGATCAGGGATATTCTCTGTTTAGTGAGTCCTCCAGATCAGAGGCAGTAGGGATGACCAGGGATGTTCTCTGTTTAGTGAGTCCTCCAGATCAGAGGCAGTAGGGATGACCAGGGATGTTCTCTGTTTAGTGAGTCCTCCAGATCAGAGGCAGTAGGGATGACCAGGGATGTTCTCTGTTTAGTGAGTCCTCCAGATCAGAGGCAGTAGGGATGACCAGGGGTGTTCTTTGTTTAGTGAGTCCTCCAGATCAGAGGCAGCAGGGATGACCAGGGATGTTCTCTGTTTAGTGAGTCCTCCAGATCAGAGGCAGCAAGGATGACCAGGGATGTTCTCTGTTTAGTGAGTCTTCCAGATCAGAGGCAGTAGGGATGACCAGGGATGTTCTTTGTTTAGTGAGTCCTCCAGATCAGAGGCAGTAGGGATGACCAGGGATGTTATCTGTTTAGTGAGTCCTCCAGATCAGAGGCAGCAGGGATTACCAGGGATGTTCTCTGTTTAGTGAGTCCCCCTTGATCAGAGGATAGTAGGGATTACCAGGGATGTTCTTTGTTTAGTGAGTCCTCCAGATCAGAGGCAGTAGGAATGACCAGGGATGTTCTCTGTTTAGTGAGTCCTCCAGATCAGAGGCAGTAGGGATGACCAGGGATGTTCTCTGTTTAGTGAGTCCTCCAGATCAGAGGCAGTAGGGATGACCAGGGATGTTCTCTGTTTAGTGAGTCCTCCAGATCAGAGACAGTAGGGATGACCAGGGATGTTCTTTGTTTAGTGAGTCCTCCAGATCAGAGGCAGTAGGGATGACCAGGGATGTTATCTGTTTAGTGAGTCCTCCAGATCAGAGGCAGCAGGGATGACCAGGGATGTTCTCTGTTTAGTGATCAGAGGCAGTAGGGATGACCAGGGATGTTCTCTGTTTAGTGAGTCCTCCAGATCAGAGGCAGTAGGGATGACCAGGTATGTTCTCTGTTTAGTGAGTCCTCCAGATCAGAGGCAGTAGGGATGACCAGGGATGTTCTCTGTTTAGTGAGTCCGCCAGATCAGAGGCAGTAGGAGTGACCAGGGATGTTCTCTGTTTAGTGAGTCCTCCAGATCAGAGGCAGTAGGGATGACCAGGGATGTTCTTTGTTTAGTGAGTCCTCCAGATCAGAGTCATTAGGGATGACCAGGGATGTTATCTGTTTAGTGAGTCCTCCAGATCAGAGGCAGTAGGGATGACCAGGGATGTTCTTTGTTTAGTGAGTCCGCCAGATCAGAGGCAGTAGGAGTGACCAGGGATGTTCTCTGTTTAGTGAGTCCTCCAGATCAGAGGCAGTATGGATGACCAGGGATGTTCTCTGTTTAGTGAGTCCTCCAGATCAGAGGCAGTAGGGATGACCAGGGATGTTCTCTGTTTAGTGAGTCCGCCAGATCAGAGGCAGTAGGAGTGACCAGGGATGTTCTCTGTTTAGTGAGTCCTCCAGATCAGAGGCAGTAGGGATGACCAGGGATGTTATCTGTTTAGTGAGTTCTCCAGATCAGAGGCAGCAGGGATGACCAGGGATGTTCTCTGTTTAGTGAGTCCTCCAGATCAGAGGCAGTAGGGATGACCAGGGATGTTCTTTGTTTAGTGAGTCCTCCAGATCAGAGGCAGTAGGGATGACCAGTGATGTTATCTGTTTAGTGAGTCCTCCAGATCAGAGGCAGTAGGGATGACCAGGGATGTTCTTTGTTTAGTGAGTCCTCCAGATCAGAGGCAGTAGGGATGACCAGGGATGTTCTCTGTTTAGTGAGTCCTCCAGATCAGAGGCAGCAGGGATGACCAGGGATGTTCTCTGTTTAGTGATCAGAGGCAGTAGGGATGACCAGGGATGTTCTCTGTTTAGTGAGTCCTCCAGATCAGAGGCAGTAGGGATGACCAGGTATGTTCTCTGTTTAGTGAGTCCTCCAGATCAGAGGCAGTAGGGATGACCAGGGATGTTCTCTGTTTAGTGAGTCCTCCAGATCAGAGGCAGTAGGGACAACCAGGGATGTTCTCTGTTTAGTGAGTCCTCCAGATCAGAGGCAGTAGGGATGACCAGGGATGTTCTCTGTTTAGTGAGTCTGCCAGATCAGAGGTAGTAGGGATGACCCGGGATGGTATCTGTTTAGTGGGTCCTCCAGATCAGAGGCAGTAGGGATGACCAGAGATGTCCCCTTTCTAGTGAGTCCTCCAGATCAGAGGCAGTAGGGATGACCAGCGCTGTCTTAGGCGTCTCACAGTACGGACATTGCAATTTATTGCCCGGTCCACATCTGCAGTCCTCATGCCTCCTTGCAGCATGCCTAAGGCACATACACACAGATGAGCAGGGACCCTGGGCATCTTTCTTTTGGTGTTTTTCAGAGTCAGTAGAAAGGCCTCTTTAGTGTCCTAAGTTTTCATAACTGTGACCTTAATTGCCTACCGTCTGTAAGCTGTTAGTGTCTTTACGACCGTTCCACAGGTGCATGTTCATTAATTGTTCATGGTTCATTGAACAAGCATGGGAAACAGTGTTTAACCCCTTTACATTGAAGATCTGTGAAATAATTTGGCTTTTTACGAATTATCTTTGAAAGAAAGGGTCCTGAAAAAGGGACGTTTCTTTTTTTTGATAAGTTATTCTTTGATCATGATTCTGGTGAGGAGGAGAGAGTCCTTGTTAAACTTTGACACAAAGTAGTCTGTGATAAATAGCACAATATGTTTCGTCTGAGTATTTGTTATAGTCAAAATAATCCATACGTTATGCTTTTTTTAAACTCAAAAACAAGTTGTATGAGCCCAGGTCAATGAGGCCTACAGGCCATAAATAGAGTTGTATGAGCTCAGGTCAATGAGGCCTACAGGCCATAAATAGAGTTGTATAAGCTCAGGTCAATGAGGCCTACAGGCCATAAATAGCAAATAGAAGTTCAAAACTTGTAATGTTCAGAAGAACTTAAGTTGATAAAAAGATCTAACACAACATTAGGTGATAATATATGTATTATTATGGAATTATAATCAGCTATAATGGGGCGGTCATTTTGGACCGGGAACACAGAATTAACATGAAACAAACCCAACAGGAGGGTTAAATAGCCTATTAAGGTATCTTAACAGGAACAAACTATTTTAAAAATATCAATATCTACTCTCATACTCTCAATATCTACTCTGATACCATCTACTCTCAATATCTACTCTCATACTGAGATGGCGCAGAGAAGCGGGAAAAATTATTATCTGTATTTTGAGCTGCGTAGGCGAGAGACATGTTTTGATAATGAAACCTATGGATTACCGAATAAAGTTAGGAATTTTCATGCATGACAAGAGTCAGAATGTTGTGTTTCGGTGGGATTGGGACTGATAGGATAATAGCCTAGGCTCCAGGACAGGAGAGATAGAATTTTCCCTCATGCCTCTGAATTGTTAACAGATTTCATGTCTGTGACAGAGATGCCTATGTAGAGAATTGTGCATAGGCCTATCACATTTGTGACTGTCTAAAGAGTCACAATGAGAGCTCAAAGAGGCACACATGATTTCATAGGCTGTATTGTACATTTAGAAAAAAGCGTTCCAGAAGGGTTCTTCAGCTGTCCACATAGGAGACCTCTTTTTGGTTCCAAGTAGAACTCTTTTTGGTTCCAAGTAGAACTCTTTTTGGTTCCAAGTAGAACTCTTTTTGGTTCCAAGTAGAACTCTTTTTGGTTCCAAGTAGAACTCTTTTTGGTTCCAAGTTGAACTCTTTTTGGTTCAAAGTAGAACTCTTTTTGGTTCCAAGTAGAACTCTTTTTGGTTCCAAGTAGAACTCTTTTTGGTTCCAAGTAGAACTCTTTTTGGTTCCAAGTAGAACTCTTTTTGGTTCCAAGTAGAACTATTTTTGGTTCCAAGTAGAACTCTTTTTGGTTCCAAGTAGAACTCGTTTTGGTTCCATGTTGAATCCTCTGTGGAAAGGGTTCAACATGGAACCCAAAAAGGTTCTACCTGGCACAATAAGGGTTTTACCTGGAACCCTAAAAGGTTCTACCTGGCACAATAAGGGTTTTACCTGGAACCAAAATGTGTTCTTCAACGGGTTCTCCTATGGGGACAGGCAAAAAAACTTTTAGGTTCTAGATAGTGTTTGGTTCTGAGAAGATGAAATATACTTATTCATGTCACTGCAAGAGGGAGGGAGGGTAATGTATAACATTTAAATGATGTCAGGATATGTTATTGTTAGCCATCAGGGATCCTCTGGGAGGAGAAGAGACACAGTCTGGTACCCGTCACCATGACAGCCTTAAGTTGGGGAGGAGTGAGCACTTTGGGGTAGAGGTCAGGTCAGATGAAGTGAGGAAGAAAAGATCTCACTAAGGTTATGTCTAGCAACAGAGATGCATTAGCTGTTCAGAGGTGTAGGAGGAGACTCAGCATAGGAGAAAGGATTAAGTATCAGTGTGTGTGTGAATATGTTTTTGTCTAATACAGTTGTATTGACTCTCTGGGAAGAATAAACTTGGTTTAAGCTTTCATAGTATCCATCGAGTTTTTTACTCTGAGAATTACAACCTAACAGTAGCATCTGTATTTCTAAGAGTTTAGGGGTTTCCTGTAGGGTTTATTAATTAGGGTTGCGTGTGCAGTCCGGCAGTGACAATTATGAGTGCGCTTTGAATTCATGGGGTTAGGGTTAGCGACTTTGTGTGAAGTAGATACGCTGGGTTAAAGGCTTACATGTGACAACCTGTTTGGGTAATCTGATGCATGTGTGTGTGGTGGAATTACATTAGTACCACTGGGGAAATCCAAATCGGAGGGCATGTTGTCCGGTCCTCTGGCAGTCTCTATGGGGGTACCACAGGGTTCAATTCTCGGGCCGACTCTTTTCTCTGTATATATCAATGATGTTGCTCTTGCTGCGGGCGATTCCCTGATCCACCTCTACGCAGGCGACACCATTCTGTATACTTCCGGCCCTTCCCTGGACACTGTGCTATCTAACCTCCAAATGAGCTTCAATGCCATACAACACTCCTTCCGTGGCCTCCAACTGCTCTTAAATGCTAGTAAAACCAAATGCATGCTTTTCAACCGTTCGCTGCCTGCACCCGCACGCCCGACTAGCATCACCACCCTGGACGGTTCCGACCTAGAATATGTGGACATCTATAAGTACCTAGGTGTCTGGCTAGACTGCAAACTCTCCTTCCAGACTCATATCAAACATCTCCAATCCAAAATCAAATCTAGAGTCGGCTTTCTATTCCGGAACAAAGCCTCCTTCACTCACGCCGCCAAACTTACCCTAGTAAAACTGACTATCCTACCGATCCTCGACTTCGGCGATGTCATCTACAAAATAGCTTCCAATACTCTACTTAGCAAACTGGATGCAGTTTATCACAGTGCCATCCGTTTTGTTACTAAAGCACCTTATACGACCCACCACTGCGACCTGTATGCCCTAATCGGCTGGCCCTCGCTACATGTTCGTCGTCAGACCCACTGGCTCCAGGTCATCTACAAGGCTATGCTAGGTAAAGTGCCGCCTTATCTCAGTTCACTGGTCACGATGGCTACACCCACCCGTAGCACGCGCTCCAGCAGGTGTATCTCACTGATCATCCCTAAAGCCAAAACCTCATTTGGACGCCTTTCCTTCCAGTTCTCTGCTGCCTGCGACTGGAACGAATTGCAAAAATCTCTGAAGTTGGAGACTTTTATCTCCCTCAACAACTTTAAACATCTGCTATCCGAGCAGCTAACCGATCGCTGCAGCTGTACATAGTCCATCTGTAAACTACCCACCCAATTTACCTACCTCACCCCCATACTGCTTTTATTTATTTACTTTTCTGCTCTTTTGCACACCAGTATCTCTTCTTGCACATGATCATCTGATGATTTATCACTCCAGTGTTAATCTGCTAAATTGTAATTATTCGATTTATTGCCTACCTCATGCCTTTTGCACACATTGTATATAGATTCTCTTTTTCCTACCATGTTATTGACTTGTTTATTGTTTACTCCATGTGTAACTCTGTGTTGTTGTCTGTTCACACTGCTATGCTTTATCTTGGCCAGGTCGCAGTTATAAATGAGAACTTGTTCTCAACTAGCCTACCTGGTTAAATAAAGGTGAAATAAATAAAAATAAATAAAAAATGTGACAACCTGTTTGGGTAATCTGCTGCATGTTGTTGTCACGTTCCTGACCTGTTTTCTTTTGTTTTGTATGTATTTAGTATGGTCAGGGTGTGAGTTGGGTGGGTTGTCTATGTGTTGTTTTCTATGTTGGGGTTTTGTGTGTTCAGCCTGGTATGATTCTCAATCAGAGGCAGCTATCAATCGTTGTCCCTGATTGAGAATCATACTTAGGCAGCCGGGGTTTCATGTGTGTTTTGTGGGTGTTTGTTCCTTGTTAGTGTTTCGCCACACGGGACTGTCACGGTAGTTTCATTTTGTTATTTTGTATCGCATATTTGTTTTCGTGTTATTAAATTACCATGGAAACCAACCACTCTGCATATTGGTCCGATCCTTCTCGCCTCTCCTCGTCAGATGAGGAGGACGATATAGACTATCGTAACAGTTGTGCGTGTGGTGGAATTACATTAGTACCACTGGGGAAATCTTTACAAATGTCCTGGTTCTTCGTTTTATTTTGTCGGAAATGTGACGAATGTTAATCCATACTTGTTACTCTAGTGGGGACACTAGACACATTAGTTTTCTCCTCATCTGAAGCCAGCTAGCTGCTCTGGCTCTGGGGTGGTTTGAGAAGGCAGGGCAGGACAGGGTAGGGTAGGCAGGACATGGTAGGGTAGGCAGGGTATGGTAGGGTAGGCAGGGCATGGTAGGGTATGGCAGGACAGGGTAGGGTAGGCAGGGCATGGTAGGGTAGGCAGGGCATGGTAGGGTAGGCAGGGCATGGTAGGGTATGGCAGGACAGGGTAGGGTAGGCAGGACATGGTAGGTCAGGCAGGACAGGGTAGGGTAGGGCAGGGTAGGGTAGTGCACGGCAGGGTAGGGTAGTGCAGGGTAGGGTAGTGCACGGCAGGGTAGGGTAGGCAGGACATGGTAGGTCAGGCAGGACAGGGTAGGGTAGGGAGGACAGGGTAGGGTCGGCAGGACAGGGTAGGGTAGGGAGGACATGGTAGGGTAGGCAGGACATGGTAGGGTAGGGAGGACCGGGTAGGGTAGGGCAGACAGGACAGGGTAGGGTAGGGAGGACAGGATAGGGTAGGCAGGACATGGTAGGGTAGGGAGGACATGGTAGGGCAGGGAGGACCGGGTAGGGTAGGCAGGACAGGGTAGGGTAGGCAGGACATGGTAGGGTAGGGAGGACATGGTAGGGCAGGGCAGGGCAGGGCAGGGTAGTGCAGGGTAGGGTAGGGTAGGCAGGACATGGTAGGGCAGGGCAGGGCAGGGTAGTGTAGGCAGGACATGGTAGGTTAGACAGGACAGGGTCGGGTAGGGCAGGGTAGGGTGGTGCAGGGCAGGGCAGGGTAGGGTAGGGTAGTGCAGGGCAGGGTAGGGTAGTGCACGGCAGGGTAGGGTAGTGCAGGGCAGGGTAGGTCATGCATGAAAGGGTAGGGTTGGCAGGACAGGGTAGGTCATGCAGGAAAGGGTAGGGCAGGTGGGACAGGGTAGGTAAGGCAGGACAGGTTAGGGTAGGGTCGGGTAGGGTAGGGTAGGGCAGGACAGGGTAGGGTAGTGCAGGGTAGGGTAGTGCACGGCAGGGTAGGGTAATGCAGGGCAGGGTAGGTCATGCTTGAAAGGGTAGGGTTGGCAGGACAGGGTAGGTCATGCAGGAAAGGGTAGGGCAGGTGGGACAGGGTAGGTAAGGCAGGACAGGTTAGGGTAGGGTCGGGTAGGGTAGGGTAGGGCAGGACAGGGTAGGGTAGTGCAGGGTAGGGTAGTGCACGGCAGGGTAGGGTAGTGCAGGGCAGGGTAGGTCATGCATGAAAGGGTAGGGTTGGCAGGACAGGGTAGGTCATGCAGGAAAGGGTAGGGTTGGCAGGACAGGGTAGGTCATGCAGGAAAGGGTAGGGAAGGTGGGACAGGGTAGGTAAGGCAGGACAGGTTAGGGTAGGGTCGGGTAGGGTAGGGTAGGGTAGGGCAGGACAGGGTAGGGTAGTGCAGGGCAGGGTAGGGTAGTGCATGGCAGGGTAGGGTGGTGCAGGACAGGGTAGGGCAGACAGGACAGGGTAGGGGAGGGTAGGGTAGGGAAGACAGGATAGGGTAGGGTAGGGCAGACAGGACAGGGTAGGGTAGGGTTGGGCAGACAGGACAGGGTAGGGTAGGGTAGACAGGACAGGGTAGGGCAGACAGGGCAGGGCAGGATAGGGCAGACTGGACAGGGTAGGGCAGACAGTGCAGGGTAGAGTGGTGCAGGGTAGGGCAGACAGGGCAGGGTAGGGCAGACAGGACAGGGTAGGGCAGACAGGACAGGGTAGGGTGGTGCAGGGTAGGGCAGACAGGGAAGGGTAGGGCAGACAGGGCAGGGTAGGGCAGACAGGACAGGGCAGGGCAGACAGGACAGGGCAGGACAGGGTAGGGTAGGGCAGACAGGGCAGGGTAGGACAGACAGGACAGGGCAGGGCAGACAGGACAGGGCAGGGTAGGACAGACAGGACAGGGCAGGGTAGGGCAGACAGGACAGGGTAGGGCAGACAGGGCAGGGCAGGGAAGACAGGACAGGGTAGGGCAGACAGGGCAGGGTAGGGCAGACAGGACAGGGCAGGGCAGACAGGGTAGGGCAGGGTAGGGCAGACAGGACAGGGCAGGGCAGGGCAGACAGGACAGGGCAGGGCACGGCGGACAGGGTAGGACAGGGTAGGGAGGACAGGACAGGACAGGGTAGGGAGGACAGGACAGGACAGGGTAGGGAGGACAGGACAGGGCAGGGTAGGGTAGGGCAGACAGGGCAGGGTAGGACAGACAGGACAGGGCAGGGCAGACAGGACAGGGCAGGGTAGGACAGACAGGACAGGGCAGGGTAGGGCAGACAGGACAGGGTAGGGCAGACAGGGCAGGGCAGGGAAGACAGGACAGGGTAGGGCAGACAGGGCAGGGTAGGGCAGACAGGACAGGGCAGGGCAGACAGGGTAGGGCAGGGTAGGGCAGACAGGACAGGGCAGGGCAGGGCAGACAGGACAGGGCAGGGCACGGCGGACAGGGTAGGACAGGGTAGGGAGGACAGGACAGGACAGGGTAGGGAGGACAGGACAGGACAGGGTAGGGAGGACAGGACAGGGCAGGGTAGGGAGGACAGGACAGGGCAGGGTAGGGCAGACAGGACAGGGCAGGGCAGGGCAGTGAGCGAGGACTTGGCAGAAGGACGAGGATGGGCACTGGTGCCGTCCGTCTCAGTGCCCTGGCTGCGTACACATGACCACTTCCCAAATGGCACCAGAACCCTGGTCTAAAGTAGTGCACTAGATAGGGAATAGGGCTCTGGTCTAAAGTAGTGTACTAGATAGGGAATAGGGTCTAAAGTAGTGCACTAGATAGGGAATAGGGTGCCATTTGGGCTGCAGGGCGAGTAATCCACGGCTCACATTGTCTGTAACAGGAGCCTCCTCATCAAAATAACCTCTTTCTCTGCCAGGATGCTGCTCTATGAGAAAGAGCAGGGTTGAAATGGGGAGTATTACACATGGAATTGATCCACCAAGCTGTTTTTCATGTGGAGATATCGTCCTCAGATACAGAGGTTTGACATGTATGTTTCCTGTAGCTAGCGACCAACTCTTACCGTTTGGAAATCCTCATATTGCAGAGAACAATTTGTTAACATATCTTTCTAAGTACTGTAATTACATTTGTATTGGATTGGTCAGTTATCTCAATTTCTATACTAAATCTGTAATACTGCCTCTTGAATAAAGCATGGAGATGGGTCGTTCTTCGTCAGTGATTATGGTCAGGTCACGTAAGAGAATAAGCACTAGGGTCGATTCATCTGTTATCTCAAATTGGTGATACAAGCTGTCAGAAACAGGTAGATGGTCCGTGTGTTCTCCATGTTTATGTCAGCATGAACTACAATCAATACCCCTCAGCACAGTGGGTGCTGCCATAGCCACGCAGCTGAATTCTCGTATCCATCGCCCAATCGATAATAAGGGAGGCAGGATAAAGAAGCCTATAGCAGGTTAGGTACGGCTTAAAGAAAGGCTTTTGGATTCTTGACCGTATCATAGACTATTGACAAAGTTGGGCACGGGGAGAGGAGGTCCATCTATGATTTTGCCAGTGGATGATGGGATGGAATAGGTTCTAATTGTGTTCAACCATTACATGTTAGATAGTATTCTTAATATCTAGACAGTACCTGAGTTCAAATCGTATTTGTTTTATTTCATATTCTTTAACTGTACAGGATTGAGCTTGCCTGCTGAAATGGAACCAACATGATAACCAAACAAGTGCTAAGTGCAACGGAGCGGTTAGATTTCTCCCCTCCAGAGAGGGTAGGGAGGGTAGGGGAACCTCCAGAGAGGGTAGGGGAACCTCCAGAGAGGGTAGGGAGGGTAGGGGAACCTCCAGAGAGGTTAGGGAGGGTAGGGGAACCTCCAGAGAGGGTAGGGAGGGTAGGGGAACCTCCAGAGAGGGTAGGGAGGGTAGGGGAACCTCCAGAGAGGGTAGGGAGGGGAGGGGAACCTCCAGAGAGGGTAGGGAGGGTAGGGGAACCTCCAGAGAGGGTAGGGAGGGTAAGGGAACCTCCAGAGAAAGGTTAGGGAGGGTAGGGGAACCTCCAGAGAGGGTAGGGAGGGTAGGGGAACCTCCAGAGAGGGTAGGGAGGGGAGGGGAACCTCCAGAGAGGGTAGGGAGGGTAGGGGAACCTCCAGAGAGGGTAGGGAGGGTAAGGGAACCTCCAGAGAGGGTAGGGAGGGTAGGGGAACCTCCAGAGAGGGTAGGGAGGGTAAGGGAACCTCCAGAGAAAGGTTAGGGAGGGTAGGGGAACCTCCAGAGAGGGTAGGGAGGGTAGGGGAACCTCCAGAGAGGGTAGGGAGGGTAGGGGAACCTCCAGAGAGGGTAGGGAGGGTAGGGGAACCTCCAGAGAGGGTAGGGAGGGTAGGGGAACCTCCAGAGAGGGTAGGGAGGGTAGGGGAACCTCCAGAGAGGGTAGGGAGGGTAAGGGAACCTCCAGAGAGGGTAGGGAGGGTAGGGGAACCTCCAGAGAGGGTAGGGAGGGGAGGGGAACCTCCAGAGAGGGTAGGGAGGGTAGGGGAACCTCCAGAGAGGGTAGGGGAACCTCCAGAGAGGGTAGGGAGGGTAGGGGAACCTCCAGAGAGGTTAGGGAGGGTAGGGGAACCTCCAGAGAGGGTAGGGAGGGTAGGGGAACCTCCAGAGAGGGTAGGGAGGGTAGGGGAACCTCCAGAGAGGGTAGGGAGGGGAGGGGAACCTCCAGAGAGGGTAGGGAGGGTAGGGGAACCTCCAGAGAGGGTAGGGAGGGTAAGGGAACCTCCAGAGAAAGGTTAGGGAGGGTAGGGGAACCTCCAGAGAGGGTAGGGAGGGTAGGGGAACCTCCAGAGAGGGTAGGGAGGGGAGGGGAACCTCCAGAGAGGGTAGGGAGGGTAGGGGAACCTCCAGAGAGGGTAGGGAGGGTAAGGGAACCTCCAGAGAAAGGTTAGGGAGGGTAGGGGAACCTCCAGAGAGGGTAGGGAGGGTAGGGGAACCTCCAGAGAGGGTAGGGAGGGTAGGGGAACCTCCAGAGAGGGTAGGGAGGGGAGGGGAACCTCCAGAGAGGGTAGGGAGGGTAGGGGAACCTCCAGAGAAAGGTTAGGCTGGTGCCTGGATACAACTTCATGGATGCCTCTTAATCGTTTATTTGAACAGCTCAATTGCTTGTCTTGATTTTATTTAGAGGATTTAGGGCAGACGAGACGGGAGTTTTTAGCTTTATTCAGTCTGCCTAACAGGCTGACGAGACGGGAGTTTTTAACTGTATTCAGTCTCTCTAACAGGCTGACGAGACGGGAGTTTTTAACTGTATTCATTCTGCCTAACAGGCTGACGAGACGGGAGCTTTTAACTGTATTCAGTCTCTCTAACAGGCTGATGAGACGGGAGTTTTTAACTGTATTCAGTCTCTCTAACAGGCTGATGAGACGGGAGTTTTTAACTGTATTCAGTCTGCCTAACAGGATGATGAGACAGGAGTTTTTAACTGTATTCAGTCTGCCTAACAGGCTGATGAGACGGGAGTTTTTAACTGTATTCAGTCTCTCTAACAGGCTGATGAGACGGGAGTTTTTAACTGTATTCAGTCTCTCTAACAGGCTGGAGGAAAATAAGAGATTGATCAGAGAGAGAAAAAAAACAGTGTAGAATACATGATACTATAAATCACACACACACACACACACACACACACACACACACAGACAGACAGACAGACAGACAGACAGACAGACAGACAGACAGACAGACAGACAGACAGACAGACAGACACGCATACATAAGCACAAACACGCATACATAAGCACACACACACTCAGTGTGACGAACAATGAGTGGGTCAGTGTACTAGTAGAGTAGTGTGACTTCAGTAGGAGACAGTAGTATCAGTAGTATCAGTGGTATATCAAGTCAACAGTAGTATCAGTAGTAGACAGTAGTATTAGTAGTAGACAGTAGAACCTGTAGTAGACAGTAGTATCAGTAGTAGACAGTAGAACCTGTAGTAGACAGTAGTATCAGTAGTATATCAAGTCAACAGTAGTATCAGTAGTAGACAGTAGTATCAGCAGTAGACAGTGTATCAGTAGTAGACAGTAGAACCTGTAGTAGACAGTAGCATCAGTAGTATCAGTAGTATCAGTAGTAGATAGTAGTAGACAGTAGTATCAGTAGTATCAGTAGTATCAGTAGTAGACAGTAGCATCAGTAGTAGATAGTAGTATCAGTAGTAGATAGTAGTATCAGTAGTAGACAGTAGCATCAGTAGTATCAGTAGTATCAGTAGTATCAGTAGTATCAGTAGTAGACAGTAGCATCAGTAGTATCAGTAGTATCAGTAGTATCAGTAGTATCAGTAGTAGATAGTAGTATCAGTAGTAGACAGTAGCATCAGTAAAATCAGTAGTAGATAGTAGTTGACAGTAGTAGATAGTAGTATCAGTAGTAGACAGTAGTATCAGTAGCAGACAGTAGTATCAGTAGTATCAGTAGTGTCAGTAGTAGACAGTAGTGTCAGTAGTATCAGTAGTAGATAGTAGTATCAGTAGTAGACAGTAGCATCAGTAGTAGATAGTAGTATCAGTAGTAGACAGTAGTATCAGTAGTATCAGTAGTAGATAGTAGTAGACAGTAGTAGCAGTAGTAGACAGTAGTATCAGTAGTAGACAGTAGTATCAGTAGTATCAGTAGTATCAGTAGTAGAGAGTAGTATCAGTAAAATCAGTAGTAGATAGTAGTTGACAGTAGTAGATAGTAGTATCAGTAGTAGACAGTAGTATCAGTAGCAGACAGTGGTATCAGTAGTATCAGTAGTGTCAGTAGTAGACAGTAGTATCAGTAAAATCAGTAGTATCAGTAGTAGACAGTAGTATCAGTAGTATCAGTAGTAGATAGTAGTAGACAGTAGTAGTAGATAGTAGTAGACAGTAGTATCAGTAGTAGACAGTAGTATCAGTAGTATCAGTAGTAGACAGTAGTAGACAGTAGTATCAGTAGTATCAGTAGTAGACAGTAGTATCAGTAGTAGACAGTAGTATCAGTAGTATCAGTATTAGACAGTAGTATCAGTAGTAGACAGTAGTATCAGTAGTAGCAGTAGTAGACAGTATTATCAGTAGTAGACAGTAGTATCAGTAGTATCAGTAGTAGACAGTAGTAGACAGTAGTATCAGTAGTAGACAGTAGTATCATTAGTATCAGTAGTAGATAGTAGTAGACAGTAGTATCAGTAGTATCAGTAGTAGACAGTAGTATCAGTAGTAGACAGTAGTATCAGTAGTATCAGTATTAGACAGTAGTATCAGTAGTAGCAGTAGTAGACAGTATTATCAGTAGTAGACAGTAGTATCAGTAGTATCAGTAGTATCAGTAGTAGACAGTAGTATCAGTAGTATCAGTAGTAGACAGTAGTATCAGTAGTAGACAGTAGTATCAGTAGTATCAGTATTAGACAGTAGTATCAGTAGTAGACAGTAGTAGACAGTAGTAGACAGTAGTATCAGTAGTAGACAGTGGTAGACAGTAGTATCAGTAGTAGACAGTAGTAGACAGTAGTATCAGTAGTATCAGTAGTATCAGTAGTATCAGTAGTAGACAGTACTAGACAGTAGTATCAGTAGTATCAGTAGTAGACAGTAGTAGACAGTAGTATCAGTAGTAGACAGTAGTAGACAGTAGTATCAGTAGTAGACAGTAGTATACAGTAGTATCAGTAGTAGACAGTAGTATCAGTAGTATCAGTAGTATCAGTAGTATCAGTAGTAGACAGCAGTATCAGTAGTAGACAGTAGTAGACAGTAGTATCAGTAGTAGATAGTAGTAGACAGTAGTATCAGTAGTATCAGTAGTAGACAGTAGTAGACAGTAGTATCAGTAGTAGACAGTAGTAGACAGTAGTATCAGTAGTAGACAGTAGTAGACAGTAGTATCAGTAGTATCAGTAGTAGACAGTAGTAGACAGTAGTATCAGTAGTATCAGTAGTAGACAGTAGTAGACAGTAGTATCAGTAGTAGACAGTAGTAGACAGTAGTATCAGTAGTAGACAGTAGTAGACAGTAGTATCAGTAGTATCAGTAGTATCAGTAGTATCAGTAGTAGACAGCAGTATCAGTAGTAGACAGTAGTAGACAGTAGTATCAGTAGTAGATAGTAGTAGACAGTAGTATCAGTAGTATCAGTAGTAGACAGTAGTAGACAGTAGTATCAGTAGTAGACAGTAGTAGACAGTAGTATCAGTAGTAGACAGTAGTAGACAGTAGTATCAGGAGTAGACAGTAGTATCAGTAGTATCAGTAGTAACAGTAGTATCAGTAGTAGACAGTAGTAGACAGTAGTAGACAGTAGTAGACAGTAGTATCAGTAGTAGACAGTAGTAGACAGTAGTATCAGTAGTAGACAGTAGTATCAGTAGTATCAGTAGCATCAGTATTAGACAGCAGTATCAGTAGTAGACAGTAGTAGACAGTAGTAGACAGTAGTATCAGTAGTAGACAGTAGTATCAGTAGTAGATAGTAGTAGACAATAGTATCAGTAGTATCAGTAGTATCAGTAGTAGACAATAGTATCAGTAGACAGTAGTATCAGTAGTAGACAGTAGAAGACAGTAGTATCAGTAGTATCAGTAGTATCAGTAGTAGATAGTAGGAGACAATAGTATCAGTAGTATCAGTAGTAGATAGTATTAGATAATACTATCAGTAGTAGATAGTAGTAGACAGTAGTATCTGTAGTATCAGTAGTAACAGTAGTAGACAGTAGTATCAGTAGTATCAGTAGTATCAGTAGTAGATAGTAGTAGACAGTAGTATCAGTAGTAGACAGTAGTATCAGTAGTAGACAGTAGTAGACAATAGTATCAGTAGTATCGGTAGTAGACAGTAGTATCAGTAGTATCAGTAGTAGATAGTAGTAGATAGTAGTAGATAGTAGTAGACAGTAGTATCAGTAGTATCAGTAGTATCAGTAGCATCAGTAGTAGCAGTAGTAGCAGTAGTAGCAGTAGTAACAGTAGTATCAGTAGTAGACAGTAGTAGACAGTAGTATCGGTAGTATCAGTAGTAGCAGTAGTAGATAGTAGTATCAGTAGTAGACAGTAGTATCGGTAGTATCAGTAGTAGCAGTAGTAGATAGTAGTAGACAATAGTATCGGTAGTATCGGTAGTATCGGTAGTATCAGTAGTACCGGTAGTATCAGTAGTAGACAGTAGTAGACAGTAGTATCAGTAGTATCAGTAGTAGACAGTAGTATCAGTAGCAGACAGTAGTATCAGTAGTATCAGTAGTATCAGTAGTAGACAGTAGTATCAGTAGTATCAGTAGTATCATTAGCAGACAGTAGTAGACAGTAGTATCAGTAGTATCAGTAGTAGACAGTAGTATCGGTAGTATCAGTAGTATCAGTAGTATCAGTAGTAGACAGTAGTCTCAGTAGTAGACAGTAGTATCAGTAGTATCAGTAGTAGACAGTAGTATCAGTAGCAGACAGTAGTATCAGTAGTATCAGTAGTATCAGTAGTAGACAGTAGTATCAGTAGTATCAGTAGTATCAGTAGTAGATAGTAGTAGCCAATAGTATCAGTAGTATCAGTAGTAGACAGTAGTATCAGTATTATCAGTAGTAGATAGTAGTAGACAACTGTATCAGTAGTATCAGTAGTAGATAGTAGTATCCGTAGTAGATAGTAGTAGACAATAGTATCAGTAGTAGACAATAGTATCAGTAGTATCGGTATTATCAGTAGTAACAGTAGTAACAGTAGTATCAGTAGTATCAGTATTATCAGTAGTATCAGTAGTATCAGTAGTAGACAGTAGTAGACAGTAGTAGACAGTAGTATCAGTAGTATCAGTAGTAGACAGTAGTAGACAGTAGTAGACAGTAGTAGACAGTAGTATCAGTAGTAGACAGTAGTATCAGTAGTATCAGTAGTAGACAGTAGTATCAGTATTATCAGTAGTAACAGTAGTATCAGTAGTATCAGTAGTATCAGTAGTATTAGTAGTATCAGTAGTAACAGTAGTAACAGTAGTAGACAGTAGTATCAGTAGTAGATAGTAGTATCAGTTGTAGATAGTAGTAGACAATAGTATCAGTAGTATCAGTAGTAGATCGTAGTAGAGAATAGTATCAGTAGTATCAGTATCAGTAGTATCAGTATTATCAGTAGTAACAGTAGTAACAGTAGTATCAGTAGTATCAGTAGTAGATCGTAGTAGAGAATAGTATCAGTAGTATCAGTATTATCAGTATTATCAGTAGTAACAGTTGTAACAGTAGTATCAGTAGTATCAGTAGTAGATCGTAGTAGAGAATAGTATCAGTAGTATCAGTATTATCAGTAGTATCAGTAGTATCAGTAGTATCAGTAGTATCAGTAGTAGACAGTAGGTTTTCTGTTCAGTCTCATGGACTAGAATCAGATGTTTCCTCTGTGAAAGATGACGTCATTAGATTGGCATAGTATCAGTAGTTTCAGTAGTATCAGTAGTAGATAGTAGTAGACAGTAGTATCAGTAGTATCAGTAGTAGAAGTAGTATCGGTAGTATCAGTAGTATCAGTAGTAGATAGTAGTAGACAGTAGTATCAGTATTATCAGTAGTAGACAGTTGTATCGGTAGTATCAGTAGTATCGGTATTATCAGTAGTATCAGTAGTATCAGTAGTATCAGTAGTGTCAGTAGTATCAGTATTATCAGTAGTAACAGTAGTATCAGTAGTAGACAGTAGTATCAGTATTATCAGTAGTATCAGTAGTAGACAGTAGTATCAGTAGTAGACAGTAGTATCAGTAGTATCAGTAGTATCAGTAGTATCAGTAGTATCAGTAGTATCAGTAGTATCAGTAGTAGACAGTAGTATCAGTAGTAGACAGTAGTATCAGTAGTAACAGTAGTAACAGTAGTATCAGTAGTAGACAGTAGTATCAGTAGTAGACAGTAGTATCAGTAGTAGACAGTAGTATCAGTAGTATCAGTAGTAGACAGTAGTATCAGTAGTATCAGTAGTATCAGTAGTAGACAGTAGTATCAGTATTATCAGTAGTATCAGTAGTATCAGTAGTAGACAGTAGTATCAGTAGTATCAGTAGTAACAGTAGTAACAGTAGTATCAGTAGTAGACAGTAGTATCAGTAGTATCAGTAGTAACAGTAGTAACAGTAGTATCAGTATTATCAGTAGTATCAGTAGTATCAGTAGTAACAGTAGTAACAGTAGTATCAGTATTATCAGTAGTATCAGTAGTATCAGTAGTATCAGTAGTATCAGTAGTATCAGTAGTAACAGTAGTAACAGTAGTATCAGTAGTATCAGTAGTAGACAGTAGGTTTTCTGTTCAGTCTGTTGGACTAGAATCAGATGTTTCCTCTGTGAAAGATGCCGTCATTAGATTGGTAGTATCAGTAGTATCAGTAGTATCAGTAGTAACAGTAGTATCAGTAGTATCAGTAGTAACAGTAGTGTCAGTAGTATCAGTAGTATCAGTAGTATCAGTAGTAGACAGTAGTATCAGTAGTATCAGTAGTATCAGTAGTAACAGTAGTATCAGTAGTATCAGTAGTATCAGTATTATCAGTAGTAACAGTAGTATCAGTAGTAACAGTAGTATCAGTAGTATCAGTAGTAACAGTAGTAACAGTAGTATCAGTAGTATCAGTAGTAACAGTAGTATCAGTAGTATCAGTAGTATCAGTAGTAACAGTAGTAACAGTAGTATCAGTAGTATCAGTAGTAGACAGTAGGTTTTCTGTTCAGTCTGTTGGACTAGAATCAGATGTTTCCTCTGTGAAAGATGCCGTCATTAGATTGGTAGTATCAGTAGTATCAGTAGTATCAGTAGTAACAGTAGTATCAGTAGTATCAGTAGTATCAGTAGTAACAGTAGTATCAGTAGTATCAGTAGTATCAGTAGTATCAGTAGTAGACAGTAGTATCAGTAGTATCAGTAGTATCAGTAGTAACAGTAGTATCAGTAGTATCAGTAGTATCGGTATTATCAGTAGTAACAGTAGTATCAGTAGTTTCAGTAGTATCAGTAGTAACAGTAGTAACAGTAGTATCAGTAGTATCAGTAGTAACAGTAGTATCAGTAGTATCAGTAGTATCAGTATTATCAGTAGTAACAGTAGTTTCAGTAGTAACAGTATTATCAGTAGTATCAGTAGTAACAGTAGTAACAGTAGTATCAGTAGTATCAGTAGTAGACAGTAGGTTTTCTGTTCAGTCTGATGGAATAGAATCAGATGTTTCCTCTGTGAAAGATGCCGTCATTAGATTGGTAGTATCAGTAGTATCAGTAGTATCAGTAGTAACAGTAGTAACAGTAGTAACAATAGTATCAGTAGTATCAGTAGTATCAGTAGTAACAGTAGTATCAGTAGTATCAGTAGTAACAGTAGTAACAGTAGTATCAGTAGTATCAGTAGTAACAGTAGTATCAGTAGTATCAGTAGTATCAGTAGTATCAGTAGTAACAGTAGTAACAGTAGTATCAGTAGTATCAGTAGTAGACAGTAGGTTTTCTGTTCAGTCTGTTGGACTAGAATCAGATGTTTCCTCTGTGAAAGATGCCGTCATTAGATTGGTAGTATCAGTAGTATCAGTAGTATCAGTAGTAACAGTAGTATCAGTAGTATCAGTAGTATCAGTAGTAACAGTAGTATCAGTAGTATCAGTAGTATCAGTAGTAGACAGTAGTATCAGTAGTATCAGTAGTATCGGTATTATCAGTAGTAACAGTAGTATCAGTAGTTTCAGTAGTATCAGTAGTAACAGTAGTAACAGTAGTATCAGTAGTATCAGTAGTAACAGTAGTATCAGTAGTATCAGTAGTATCAGTATTATCAGTAGTAACAGTAGTATCAGTAGTAACAGTAGTATCAGTAGTATCAGTAGTAACAGTAGTAACAGTAGTATCAGTAGTATCAGTAGTAGACAGTAGGTTTTCTGTTCAGTCTGATGGAATAGAATCAGATGTTTCCTCTGTGAAAGATGCCGTCATTAGATTGGTAGTATCAGTAGTATCAGTAGTATCAGTAGTAACAGTAGTAACAGTAGTAACAATAGTATCAGTAGTATCAGTAGTATCAGTATTATCAGTAGTAACAGTAGTATCAGTAGTATCAGTATTATCAGTAGTAACAGTAGTATCAGTAGTAACAGTAGTAACAATAGTATCAGTAGTATCAGTAGTATCAGTATTATCAGTAGTAACAGTAGTATCAGTAGTATCAGTATTATCAGTAGTAACAGTAGTATCAGTAGTATCAGTATCAGTAGTATCAGTAGTATCAGTAGTATCAGTATTATCAGTAGTAACAGTAGTATCAGTAGTAACAGTAGTAACAGTAGTATCAGTATTATCAGTAGTAGACAGTAGTATCAGTAGTATCAGTATTATCAGTAGTAACAGTAGTATCAGTAGTATCAGTATCAGTAGTATCAGTAGTATCAGTAGTATCAGTAGTAACAGTAGTATCAGTAGTATCAGTAGTATCAGTAGTATCAGTGTTATCAGTATTATCAGTAGTAACAGTAGTATCAGTAGTAACAGTAGTAACAGTAGTATCAGTATTATCAGTAGTAGACAGTAGTATCAGTAGTATCAGTATTATCAGTAGTAACAGTAGTATCAGTAGTATCAGTATCAGTAGTATCAGTAGTATCAGTAGTATCAGTAGTAACAGTAGTATCAGTAGTATCAGTAGTATCAGTATTATCAGTAGTATCAGTAGTATCAGTAGTATCAGTAGTATCAGTAGTATCAGTATCAGTAGTATCAGTATTATCAGTAGTAACAGTAGTAACAGTAGTAACAGTAGTATCAGTAGTATCAGTAGTATCAGTAGTATCAGTAGTATCAGTAGTAGACAGTAGGTTTTCTGTTCAATCTGTTGGACTAGAATCAGATGTTTCCTCTGTGAAAGATGACGTCATTAGGTTGGCATAGACAGGGATGGACATGTTCTCTAAGTGTTCTTCCTATGATAGATAATTGTAGCTATTTTCCTTGTTGATGGCAGAGATAGAAATCCTCGTCAGCCAGCCAGTGTATCATGCTGTGTTTTCTCTCAGTTCATCTTTTCTCCGGTTTTAAACGGTTAAAAAGCCACACTGCTCAGTCCTGATGTTACAAGCAGATGTCTCTGCCAGGAGTAGATACACTGTCAAGCTGCTCTCTAATGCTTTACTGGTTCAGATTAAATCATATGACACATTCAACACAGATGCTGTCCTGAAATTCTGATAAAAGGATTTAGCCACACATCCTATCCCATCTTACCATTCTTGTTCTATTTCACCATTGATAAAGGCTGTAGCCACACATCCTATCCCACCTTAACATTCTTGTTCTATTTCACCATTGCTGTATGAGGAATAGACATGCCTTATACTCTACAAATGTCATATCAACTTACTTCACGTTTTATTTTGCAGGTATGATTTCACTTTCTTCGGACTTGGCTTTTAATTATTAATTAATGTTATACTGCATTTGAAAAAATCTCTTTCCTTTTCTAAGTGAATTTAGATCCTAACTGTTTGAGCAGAGCTCCAACTCACTGTGTGAGAACATGAGGCTGGCTGTGGCTGGGTGAGAAATAGGTAGATTAATCATTTTTAATGTTACCTTTCAAACGTTCAAACAGGCTCTTGATGGTTTGTGTTCCCTTAGCAGCCGCTTCTGGCTCGGGTCAATGTAATTCTCAGCCTGACTTCCATTCGTGGAGCCGATATCCAAATGAGTTGACACCCTCCCTGCTTGATCCTGGGAATAGCTTGACAAGAACACATCACCGGGGAGCGGGGGAAGAGTGGACTGCCCTCTGAAAGGTCATCGTTAAAAACTCATTTGGCCTGCAGTGATATGGTCTTTTTTTCTCCTAGGCCCAGTATTGTTTGCTGTGGCAGCGAGTCACAGTGTGTCACTAGCAATCAGAGAGACTTGGTCTCAGTGTTGATACGTGTCAGAGAGGAACACTGAATGGACTTGGTCTCAGTGTTGATGTGTGGAACACTGAATGGACTTGGTCTCAGTGTTGATGTGTGGACCACTGAATGGACTTGGTCTCAGTGTTGATGTGTGGACCACTGAATGGACTTGGTCTCAGTGTTGATGTGTGGGACACTGAATGAACTTGGTCTCAGTGTTGATGTGTGGAACACTGAATGGACTTGGTCTCAGTGTTGATGTGTGGACCACTGAATGGACTTGGTCTCAGTGTTGATGTGTGGACCACTGAATGGACTTGGTCTCAGTGTTGATGTGTGGAACACTGAATGGACTTGGTCTCAGTGTTGATGTGTGGAACACTGAATGGACTTGGTCTCAGTGTTGATGTGTGGACCACTGAATGGACTTGGTCTCAGTGTTGATGTGTTGGACACTGAATGGACTTGGTCTCAGTGTTGATGTGTTGGACACTGAATGGACTTGGTCTCAGTGTTGATGTGTTGGACACTGAATGGACTTGGTCTCAGTGTTGATGTGCGGACCACTGAATGGACTTGGTCTCAGTGTTGATGTGTGGACCACTGAATGGACTTGGTCTCAGTGTTGATGTGTGGACCACTGAATGACCTTGGTCTCAGTGTTGATGTGTGGACCACTGAATGGACTTGGTCTCAGTGTTGATGTGTGGACCACTGAATGGACTTGGTCTCAGTGGTGATGTGTGGAACACTGAATGGACTTGGTCTCAGTGTTGATGTGTGGACCACTGAATGGACTTGGTCTCAGTGTTGATGTGTGGAACACTGAATGGACTTGGTCTCAGTGTTGATAGGTGCCAGAGAGGAACACTGAATGGACTTGGTCTCAGTGTTGATGTGTGGACCACTGAATAGACTTGGTCTCAGTGTTGATGTGTGGAACACTGAATGGACTTGGTCTCAGTGTTGATGTGTGGACCACTGAATGGACTTGGTCTCAGTGTTGATGTGTGGACCACTGAATGGACTTGGTCTCAGTGTTGATGTGTGGAACACTGAATGGACTTGGTCTCAGTGTTGATGTGTGGGACACTGAATGGACTTGGTCTCAGTGTTGATACGTGCCAGAGAGGAACACTGAATGGACTTGGTGTCAGTGTTGATGTGTGGACCACTGAATGGACTTGGTCTCAGTGTTGATGTGTGGAACACTGAATGGACTTGGTCTCAGTGTTGATGTGTGGAACACTGAATGGACTTGGTCTCAGTGTTGATACGTGCCAGAGAGGAACACTGAATGGACTTGGTGTCAGTGTTGATGTGTGGACCACTGAATGGACTTGGTCTCAGTGTTGATGTGTGGAACACTGAATGGACTTGGTCTCAGTGTTGATGTGTGGAACACTGAATGGACTTGGTCTCAGTGTTGATGTGTGGACCACTGAATGGACTTGGTCTCAGTGTTGATGTGTGGAACACTGAATGGACTTGGTATCAGTGTTGATGTGTGGACCACTGAATGGACTTGGTCTCAGTGTTGATGTGTGGACCACTGAATGGACTTGGTCTCAGTGTTGATGTGTGGAACACTGAATGGACTTGGTCTCAGTGTTGATGTGTGGAACACTGAATGGACTTGGTCTCAGTGTTGATACGTGTCAGAGAGGAACACTGAATGGACTTGGTCTCAGTGTTGATGTGTGGACCACTGAATGGACTTGGTCTCAGTGTTAATGTGTGGACCACTGAATGGACTTGGTCTCAGTGTTGATGTGTGGAACACTGAATGGACTTGGTCTCAGTGTTGATGTGTGGAACACTGAATGGACTTGGTCTCAGTGTTGATGTGTGGACCACTGAATGGACTTGGTCTCAGTGTTGATGTGTGGAACACTGAATGGACTTGGTCTCAGTGTTGATGTGTGGAACACTGAATGGACTTGGTCTCAGTGTTGATGTGTGGACCACTGAATGGACTTGGTCTCAGTGTTGATAATGGCCAGAGAGGAACACTGAATGGACTTGGTCTCAGTGTTGATGTGCGGACCACTGAATAGACTTGGTCTCAGTGTTGATGTGTGGAACACTGAATGGACTTCGTCTCAGTGTTGATGTGTGGAACACTGAATGGACTTGCTCTCAGTGTTGATGTGTGGACCACTGAAGCTATCAGCAGCTTGACAGGACAGTGCAAAGGTGTTAAATTACTGCCTCACTTTTTGAAATGTGCTTCTCTGTGAGAAGACCATGTCTGTGATAAATATTTTCTTTGAGAAGACCTTCTCTGTGAGAAGACCTTCTCTAAGATAAGAGGAGAAGGAGGGGGAGGGGAATGAACTGAACAATAGTTACACATTTGTAGTTGCATTTTAGTAATTTAAAAGACACTTATCCAGAGTGACAGTCAGTGCCTTCAACAAAGGTAAAACAATGATATACTTTATATAGTTACATTTTGCATCAGGAGTGTACGTGTAACTGCCAAAATAAAGGAAACCCCAACGTACAGTGTCTAAATAGGGTGATGGACCTACACGAGCCAGAACAGCTTCAAAAAGCCTTGGCATTGATTCTGCAAGTTTCTGGAACTCTATTGGAGGGATGCGACAACAATTTTCCACAATAAATTCTATAATTTTCGTGTTTTGTTGTTGGTGGTGGAAAATGTTGTCTCTGGCGCCACTCCAGAACCTCCCATAGGTGTTCAATTAGGTTGAGATCTGGTGTCTGAGACAGCCTGGCATACGGTTTACATTGTTCAATTAGGTTGAGATCTGGTGTCTGAGACAGCCTGGCATACAGTTTACATTGTTCAATTAGGTAGAGATCTGGTGTCTGAGACAGCCTTGCATACGGTTTACATTGTTCAATTAGGTTGAGATCTGGTGTCTGAGACAGCCTGGCATACAGTTTACATTGTTCAATTAGGTTGAGATCTGGTGTCTGAGACAGCCTGGCATACAGTTTACATCGTTTTCATGCTCATCAACCATTCAGTGTTCACTTGTGCCCCGTGGATGGGGGGCATTGTCATCCTATGGGGCATAGCCATGGTCGCCAAAATAATGGTAGAAATAATGGCCTGCCCAGCATATCTTATACATGACCCTAAACAGAGGTGAGCTCTCTCCCAAACCATCTAGACTGACAGAGATGAGCTCTCTCCCAAACCATCTAGACTGACAGAGATGAGCTCTCTACCAAACCATCTAGACTGACAGAGATGAGCTCTCTACCAAACCATCTAGACTGACAGAGATGAGCTCTCTACCAAACCATCTAGACTGACAGAGATGAGTTCTCTACCAAACCATCTAGACTGACAGAGATGAGTTCTCTACCAAACCATCTAGACTGACAGATATGAGTTCTCTACCAAACCATCTAGACTGACAGAGATGAGCTCTCTACCAAACCATCTAGACTGACAGAGATGAGTTCTCTACCAAACCATCTAGACTGACAGAGATGAGTTCTCTACCAAACCATCTAGACTGACAGAGATGAGCTCTCTACCAAACCATCTAGACTGACAGAGATGAGTTCTCTACCAAACCATCTAGACTGACAGAGATGAGCTCTCTACCAAACCATCTAGACTGACAGATATGAGCTCTCTACCAAACCATCTAGACTGACAGAGATGAGCTCTCTACCAAACCATCTAGACTGACAGAGATGAGCTCTCTACCAAACCATCTAGACTGACAGAGATGAGTTCTCTACCAAACCATCTAGACTGACAGAGATGAGTTCTCTACCAAACCATCTAGACTGACAGAGATGAGCTCTCTACCAAACCATCTAGACTGACAGAGATGAGTTCTCTACCAAACCATCTAGACTGACAGAGATGAGCTCTCTACCAAACCATCTAGACTGACAGATATGAGCTCTCTACCAAACCATCTAGACTGACAGAGATGAGCTCTCTACCAAACCATCTAGACTGACAGATATGAGCTCTCTACCAAACCATCTAGACTGACAGAGATGAGCTCTCTACCAAACCATCTAGACTGACAGAGATGAGCTCTCTACCAAACCATCTAGACTGACAGATATGAGCTCTCTACCAAACCATCTAGACTGACAGAGATGAGCTCTCTACCAAACCATCTAGACTGACAGAGATGAGTTCTCTACCAAACCATCTAGACTGACAGATATGAGCTCTCTACCAAACCATCTAGACTGACAGAGATGAGCTCTCTACCAAACCATCTAGACTGACAGAGATGAGTTCTCTACCAAACCATCTAGACTGACAGAGATGAGCTCTCTACCAAACCATCTAGACTGACAGATATGAGCTCTCTACCAAACCAGCTAGACTGACAGATATGAGCTCTCTACCAAACCATCTAGACTGACAGAGATGAGCTCTCTACCAAACCATCTAGACTGACAGATATGAGCTCTCTACCAAACCAGCTAGACTGACAGATATGAGCTCTCTACCAAACCATCTAGACTGACAGATATGAGTTCTCTACCAAACCATCTAGACTGACAGATATGAGCTCTCTACCAAACCATCTAGACTGACAGAGATGAGTTCTCTACCAAACCATCTAGACTGACAGAGATGAGTTCTCTACCAAACCATCTAGACTGACAGAGATGAGCTCTCTACCAAACCATCTAGACTGACAGATATGAGCTCTCTACCAAACCATCTAGACTGACAGAGATGAGCTCTCTACCAAACCATCTAGACTGACAGATATGAGCTCTCTACCAAACCAGCTAGACTGACAGAGATGAGCTCTCTACCAAACCAGCTAGACTGACAGATATGAGCTCTCTACCAAACCATCTAGACTGACAGAGATGAGCTCTCTACCAAACCAGCTAGACTGACAGATATGAGCTCTCTACCAAACCAGCTAGACTGACAGAGATGAGCTCTCTACCAAACCAGCTAGACTGACAGAGATGAGCTCTCTACCAAACCATCTAGACTGACAGATATGAGCTCTCTACCAAACCATCTAGACTGACAGAGATGAGTTCTCTACCAAACCAGCTAGACTGACAGAGATGAGCTCTCTACCAAACCATCTAGACTGACAGAGATGAGTTCTCTACCAAACCAGCTAGACTGACAGAGATGAGCTCTCTACCAAACCAGCTAGACTGACAGAGATGAGTTCTCTACCAAACCATCTAGACTGACAGATATGAGTTCTCTACCAAACCATCTAGACTGACAGATATGAGTTCTCTACCAAACCATCTAGACTGACAGAGATGAGTTCTCTACCAAACCATCTAGACTGACAGATATGAGCTCTCTACCAAACCATCTAGACTGACAGAGATGAGTTCTCTACCAAACCATCTAGACTGACAGAGATGAGCTCTCTACCAAACCATCTAGACTGACAGATATGAGTTCTCTACCAAACCATCTAGACTGACAGATATGAGTTCTCTACCAAACCATCTAGACTGACAGATATGAGTTCTCTACCAAACCATCTAGACTGACAGATATGAGTTCTCTACCAAACCATCTAGACTGACAGAGATGAGTTCTCTACCAAACCATCTAGACTGACAGAGATGAGCTCTCTACCAAACCATCTAGACTGACAGATATGAGTTCTCTACCAAACCATCTAGACTGACAGATATGAGTTCTCTACCAAACCATCTAGACTGACAGAGATGAGCTCTCTACCAAACCATCTAGACTGACAGAGATGAGCTCTCTACCAAACCAGCTAGACTGACAGAGATGAGCTCTCTACCAAACCATCTAGACTGACAGAGATGAGCTCTCTACCAAACCATCTAGACTGACAGATATGAGTTCTCTACCAAACCATCTAGACTGACAGAGATGAGTTCTCTACCAAACCATCTAGACTGACAGATATGAGCTCTCTACCAAACCATCTAGACTGACAGAGATGAGCTCTCTACCAAACCATCTAGACTGACAGAGATGAGCTCTCTCCTGACATGCTGTAGTCAAGATTGTAAACAACTTCTTCAATCTTTATCCCGTATTGACCTCTCACTAAATAATTTCATCCAACCATTCCTCACTGTATTGATCCCAAACATAATGATTTTTTAACTCAGGATGGATGGTGATGATTAGACGCTGAGTATCTCTGTGATAGGTTACTCCAGCTGAACTTGTATGTGATCAAACATTTGTAAACCTCAGGAGAAAGTCACAGGACAATCCTCCCTGTCTGATCCTCAGTGACATGTTTAGCTTCAATATGTATGAATGCTCAGTCACCACTCTACTGTGTAGGACTTGTTTGATCATCATTCCATAATGGTAGACGAAAACGTATTTTTACAAAACATCATCAAAGCATTTATCCAAAAGCATTCCTTGTTTTTCTTGCAGACAATACCTGTGACATACAAGAAGAGACCCACCAGAAGAGACACAGCTAGACAGTGTGGAGGATGAATCAGAATTAGTTGGGTAACATGGATAAATAATATGTTTTATTTACATAATATGCTTATGTGAGATACTTGTCATTGGAATGTCTCCCTTAGGACCATACTGTTGGCAGTTACACTTTTCCCTTCTCAGCTAGGGCTCAGTCACTTGGGGCCCAGAGAGGGGAGAGCTCAGAATGGAACATTGTCTTGATATGTGAATGTATCTGTTAAACCATGTGAAGGGATGATTTAGGGGGAACCAATTATCTCTTGCCACTACAATGTCTGTGCACAAGTCACTCCCCTCAGTGAGCTTGTCCAGGAGTGGGGAGAAGAGGGGGTTTACTTGAGATGGGGGTATCTGGAGTTGACAATTGAGTTATGCCTTGGATGAGGTAATGTTTTGGTACTATGAAGTACCAGGAACGAGATTAGAACCTCATCTTAGAGACCAAACTGAACGATAATTTATAGCTAATGCTATCTGGCTAAGGGATACTCCTCTCTCAAGTAAAAGGCCCTTTGTGAAGAGTTCCTAAGATCTGTGGTTTGTCATGTCGACTAGGGGGGTGGATCTTTGCTATAAAAGATCTCCGTTGCCATTATGTTGACACTCAACTATTCATTAGAGATAGTGAATTGTTGAAAGTCAAATGCTATTGCAAAGCTTAATTATTATTAAAGGTGAAGTTTAAGTATAACTCTGACTGGTGTGTGGTTTGTAACTCTCCTCTCATATGGTAATACAGGAAATTGCCACGACAGACAGACAGACAGACAGACAGACAGACAGACATTTCCTATCTCAACTCTGCTGCTGTAAATTCCACTGCAGCACATTAACAGTCATGTATTCCACTGAGGCACATTGACAGTCATGTATTCCACTGAGGCACATTGACCTCTCTTGGGTACGTGAGACGGTAGCATCCCACCTCTTCAACAGCCAGTGAAACTGCTGGGCGCCAAATTCAAATACAGAAATACTCATTATAAAAATTCTGAAAATAAAACATATTTTACATAGGTTTAAAGATTAACTGCTTGTGAATCCAACCACGGTGTCAGATTTTTTAAATGCTTTACGGCGAAAGCATACATTACGATTATGAGAACATAGCCCACTAGACAAATCATTACAAACAGTAGCCAGCCAGATAGAACAGTTACACAATTTAGAAATAGAGATAAAATTAATCCCTTACCTTTGATGATCTACATATGGTTGCATTCAGCAGACATTCATTTACTCAATAACTTTTATTTTTGATTGATAAAGTCTCTTTATATTCAAAAACCTCTGTTTTGTTTGCGCGTTTTCTTCAGTAATCCACAGGCTCAAACAAAGTAAAAACGGAAAGACCAAAAAATCAAAATTGTATCCATAAAGTTCGAAGAAACATGTCAAACGATGTTTATATTCAAACCTCAGGTTGTTTTTAGCCTAAATAATCAATAATATTTCAACCGGACAATAACGTTGTCAATATAAAAGGTAAACATGAAAGGCACTCTCTCGGTCGCGCGCAGGAAAAAGCTCTGACACGGCAGGGTCCACTCATTCAGACTGCTCTTACTTCTTCATTTTTCAGAATACAAGCCTGAAACATTTTCTGAAGACTGTTGACATCTAGTGGAAGGCATAGAAACTGCATTTTGAGTCCTAAGTCAATGGATACTGTATTGGCATTGAATAGAAAACTACAAAACTCCCCAAAAAACGACTTCCTGAATGGATTTTTCTCAGCTTTTTGCCTGCCAAATCAGTTCTGTTTTACTCACAGACACTTTTTTAACAGTTTTGGAAACTTTAGAGTGTTTTCTATCCAAATCTACCAGTTATATGCATATCATATATTCCGGGCCCGAGACGCAGGCAGTTAAATTTGGGCATGCATTTCATCCAAAATTCGAATGCTGCCCCCTACCCTAGAGAAGTTAACAGTCATGTATTTTTACTGCAGCACATTAACAGTCATGTATTTCACTGAGGCACATTGACAGTCATATCTTCTACTGCCTCTGATACCCGGATCCGGGATCCCCCCCACCCCCCCCACACTGAGTAGCATAGCCTAGCATAGCGTCACAATTAAATAGTAGCATCTAAATATCATTAAATCACAAGTCTAAGACACCTAATGAAAGATACAGATCTTGTGAATAAAGCCACCATTTCAGATTTTTAAAATGTTTTACAGGGAAGACAAAATATGTAAATCTATTAGCTAACCACATTAGCAAAAGACACCACTTTTCTAACTCCATCAGTTTCTTACTCCATCAGGTGCTATCACCAATTCGGCTAAACTAAGATATTGATAGCCACTAACCAAGAAAAAAACTCATCAGATGACAGTCTGATAACATATTTATGGTATAGGATAGGTTTTGTTAGAAAAATGTGCATATTTCAGGTAGATATCATAGTTTACAATTGCACCCACCGTCACAAATGGACTAGAATAAATACATAGAGCAACGTGTTTACCTAATTACTAATCATCAAACCTTTCGTAAAAATACACAGCATACACTAATCGAAAGACACAGATCCTGTGAATACAGACAATATTTACGATTTTCTAATTGTCTTACAGCGAAAACACAATAAATCGTTATATTAGCATAGCACATGTGCAAACATTACCCCAGCATTGATTCTAGCCAAAGAGAGCGATAACGTAAACATCGCCAAAATGTATTAATTTTTTCACTAACCTTCTCAGAATTCTTCCGATGACACTCCTGTAACATCATATTACAACATACATATACAGTTTGTTCGAAAATGTGCATATTTAGCCACCAAAATCATGGTTAGACAATGACAAAAGTTGCCCAGCTGGTCAGACAATGTCGTGCGCCATATTAGACAGTGATCTAGTCGTATACATAAATACTCATAAACGTGACTAAAAAATATAGGGTGGACAGCGATTGATAGACAATTTAATTCTTAATTCAATCGCTGATTTACATTTTTTAAATTATCCTTACTTTTCAATACAGTTTGCGCCAAGCGAAGCTACGTCTAATAAGATGGCGTCATAAGCATTAACATTTTTCGACAGAAACACGATTTATCATAATAAATTGTTCCTACTTTGAGCTGTTCTTCCATCAGAATCTTGGGCAAAGAATCCTTTCTTGGGTCTAATCGTCTTTTGGTCGAAAGCTGTCCTCTTGCCATGTGGAAATGCCAACTGCGTTCGGCATGAACTGGAAACCTGCCCGGCTCTTCAAAAAGTCTCAGAAATAAATGTCCCAAAATGCGCACTAAACGGATATAAATTGCTATAAAACGGTTTAAATTAACTACCTTATGATGTTTTTAACTCCTATAACGAGTAAAAACATGACCTGAGAAATATTACTGGCTCCACTAATGCTTGGAAAAAGAATGGGTCGGTGTCCACCGTGCGTCCGACGCAGCTGGAAAGGAGTTCCTACCTACACGTGTTTTTGTTTTATAGTGGCTGTGATTGGGCAATCGATACCATTCAAAGCGTCATCACGTAAAGGCATCCAGGGGAAGACGTAAGCAGTGTCCGTATCCTTATAGCATTCACAGTGGCCTTTAAACTGACTCCAGATCAGGGGCCAAAATGTGTGAAATCTGACTCCATGTCAGGGAAATTGCTGTAGAATGAGTTCTGTTCCACTCAGAGACAAAATTCCAACGCCTATAGAAACTAGAGACTGTTTTCTATCCAATAATAGTAATAATATGTATATTGTACGATAAAGTAGGAGAGTAGGAAGCCGTTTAATCTGTAATGCAAATATGCTAATGAGTAAACAGCACCCCCTGTAGTCGCAAGATGTTAATCTCACAGACATAATTCAAACAGTTTTAGAAACTTCAGAGTGTTTTCTATCCAATACTAATAATAATATGCAAATATTAGCAACTATGACTGAGGAGCAGGCCGTTTGATATGGGCACCTTTCATCCAAGCTACTCAATACTGCCCCTTCAGCCATAAGAAGTTAACAGCATTCTCACATAGGTGTTCCTTTTGTCTTTTTTGTAATGGTGTTGATGTGAGCCATGACCATCCTTTTAAAGCATTTCATGGCTACAGACGTGAGTGCTATGGGTCGGTATTCATTTAGGCAGCTTACCTTGATAATCTTACCTTCTGCACAGTGACTACGGTGGTCTGCTTGAAACATGTTGTTATTACAGACTCAGACAGGGAGAGGTTGAAAATGTCAGTGAAGAAACTTGCCAGTTGGTCAGCGCATGCTCTGAGTACACGTTCTGGTAATCCGTTTGGCCCTGCAGAATTGTGAATGTTGACCTGTTTAAAGGTCTTACTCACATCGGCTGCGGAGAGCATGATCACACAGTCGTCCAGAACAGGTGATGCTGTTACTTGCTTTGAAGCGAGCACAGAAGTTATTTCGCTCGTCTGGTGTCACTAGGCAGCTCTCGGCTGTGCTTCACTTTGTAATCTGTAATAGTTTTCAAGCCCTGCTACAACCGACCAGCGTCGGAGCCGGTGTAGTACGATTCGACATTAGTCCTGTATTGACTCCTGTTTGATGGTTCGTCGGAGGGCATTTCAGTTTTTCTTATAAGCTTCCGGGTTAGAGTCCTGCACCTTGAAAGCGGCAGCTCTACCCTTTAGCTCGGTGCGAATGTTGACTGTAATCTATGGCTTCTGGTTGGGGTATGTACGTACAGTCACTGTGGGGACGACGTCCTCAATGCACTTATTGATAAAGGCAGTGACTGATGTGGTTTACTCCTCAATGCCACCGGAAGAATCCCGGAACATGTTCCAGTCTGTGATAGCAAGACAGTCCTGTAGTTTAGCATCTGCTTCATCTGACCACTTTTTTTATAGACCGAATCACTGGTGCTTCCTGCTTTAATTATTGCTTGTAAGCAGGAATCAGGAGGATATAATTATGGTCAGATTTGCCAAATGGAGGGAGGGATAGCTTTGTACGCGTCTCTGTGTGTGGAGTAAAGGCGGTCTAGAGTTTCTTTCCCTCTGGTTGCACATTTAACATGCCGATAAAAATTTGTTAAAACTGATTTGAGTTTGCTTGCATTAAATTCCCCGGCACTAGGAGCGCAAAATGTTCTACAGCAGCACCATTTAGAGCATCCTGACTGGTTATATCACAGCCTGGTATGGGAACTGCTCGGCATCTGACCGTAAGGCGCTACAGAGGGTAGTGCGAACGGCCCAGTACATCACTGGGGCCAAGCTTCCTGCCATCCAGGACCTATATAATAGATGGTGTTAGAGGAAAGCCCATAAAATTGCCAGAGGCTCCAGTCACCCAAGTTATAGACTGTTTTCTCTGCGACCGCACAGCAAGTGGAACTGTAGCACCAAGTCTAGGACCAAAAGGCTCCTTAACAGCTTCTACCCCCAAGCCATTAGACTGCTGAACTATTCATAAAAATCGCCACTGGACAATTTACGTTGAACCCCCCCCCTCCCCCCATGGTACACTGCTGCTACTTGCTGTTTGTGTCACACCTTGAGCTGTTTCACCTGTCCTTGTTTTTGTCTCCACCCACTCCAGGTTTTGTTTGTTTTCCCCAGTGTATTTATCCCTGTGTTTCCTGTCTCTCTGTGCCATTGTATTTATCCCTGTGTTTACTGTCTCTCTTTGACAGTTTGTCTTGAATGTTCCAAGTCAACCAGCGTTTTATCCCATACTCCTGCCTTTGCTATTCTCCTTTTTCTAGTCCTCCTGGTTTTGACCCTTGCCTGTTCTGGACCCGCCTGCCGGACCATTCTGCCTGCCTTGACCTCGAGCCTGTCTGCCACTCTGTACCTCCTGGACTCTGAACTGGTTTTGACCTTTTGCCTATCCACGACCATTCTCCTGCCTACTCCTTTTGGATTATTAAACATCTTAAACTCCAACCATCTGCCTCCGGTGTCTGCATCTGCGTCTCGCCTTGTGTCATGATAGTAGGAACTGGTCATGACAGACCCAGCAAACTTGGACCAGCTTTGCCACGCTGTCTCCCTGCCTGGAGCCACCATTGGGAGACATGAGGAGCTGTTACAGGGCCTTCTGGAAAGGCTTCGTTCTCTGACAGAACGCCACGGCCAAGGGTTTAAGGCTACTATGGAGCTAATTTAGGAGTTAACTCATTGGCTGTGTGCCATTCCTGAGAGACCCCAACCTCCCAGTGCATTTTTTCATTTTAGTGGTGAGTTGGTACAGCCTATCCCGGTTCCCAGAGAAACCTGCTTACCTCCTCCGGAGCGATATTCGGGGAGGCCTGGTACCTGCCGGGGTTGTCTTTCTCAGTGCTCATTTTTTGAGCTACAGCCATCTTCGTTCCCTTTGGACAGATCGAAGATAGTGTATATTATTGTTTGGGAGCAGCAATCCGCCCTCTGGAGGAATTCATGGCGGAGGTGAGGAAGGTATTTGAGTCTCCAGTATCCAGGAGAGAGGTGGCCAGGAAACTTCTTGATTTACTACAACTCCCGTAGTGTGAAAGCTGTTGATTTTCGCACGTTAGCCACCGAGAGTGCCTGGAATCACGAGTCTCTCTTCGATCCCTTTCTTCATGGATTATCTAAGGTGGTAAAAGATGAGCTAGCCGGTGTATCTCGACTTCCTCATCGCCCTAAACATAAAAATTGATGGATGCTTAAGGGAACGCAGGAGTGAGAGGAGGTCTGGCCTCGGGCACACTCATTCACCCACTATGGCTCGCTCACCTTCAAAGGAATCAGGAAGTTCACAAAGTTAGTTTTCCCGAGAGGATCCGAAGCCACCCGAACTCCCTCGTGAATTATCAGTGACGGGTGAGTTGGATTCTCCTGAGCCTATGCAATTGGGAAGAGCTAGGTTATCGGTTGGGGAACACTCACTGAATTTCAAATGTTGTCTGTACCTTTGAGGGGCAGGACATTACAGGGCTACCTGCCCTGTTAGGAAACCCTTGTCTCTGGTGGGTACACGTACTTTGGTGAGTCAGACTGGGAGTTCCCTAATTCCCATCACCCGCACACCTTTCTTTGTGCTTGTGCTGTTGGGAGACCAATCTAAGGCTCTCCGAGTGCTTATTGACTCTGGAGCGGATTAAAGTTTTATGGATGCTACTATTGCTTCTGAGCTAGGTATTCACATTCAACCTCTCTCAGTTCCCATAGATGCTAGGGCACTGAACGCACTGAACGGCCGCTCACTAGGTGGAGTCACCCATTGTACTGTGCCCATTCAAATACGTCTTCCTCAGGACTTCAGCAAGGCTTTGGATGTGTCTGTCATTCCCACTGAGTACCATGACCTACTTGAAGTTTTCAGTAAGGCACGTGCAACTTCCCTACTTCCCTACCCCGTCCTTATGATTGTGCCATTGATCTTCTCCCAGACACCACACCACCTTGGGGTCGGCTATATTCTCTATCCGGGCCGGAGACCAAGGCTCTGGAGGAGTACATAGAGGAGTCTCTGGCTACTGGGGCCGTCCGTCCGTCTGCATCTCCTGCCGGCGCAGGGTTTTTCTTTGTGGAGAAGGACAAGACCCTGCATCCGTGCATTGACTACCGGGGACTGAATGATATTACTGTAAAGAAATCATTACCCATTATCACTCCTCTCCTTGGCTTTTGAACCTCTCCAAGGGGCAATAATTCTTTCCAAGTTGGACCTTCGGAATGCCTACCACCTGTTTCGGACACGCGAAGGGGATGAGTGGACAACACAGCTAGCGGACATTATGAGTGTCATGTCATGCCGTTTGGACTCACCAACGTCCCCGCAGTCTTTCAAGCTTTGGTAAACGATGTGCTCCGGGACCGTTTTGTTTTCGTCTACCTTGACAGCATTCTGTTTTTTTCCCGATCTGCCCAAGAACTCAGCTCTTCATGTCAGGCAGGTCTTTCTGCGCCTCCTGGAGAACCAACTGTTCGTGAAAGCCGAGAAGTGTGAGTTCCAACTCTCTCCAATCACTTTTCTCTGATATGTCTTTGCTGAGGGTAATGTCCAGATGGATCCTGGAAAGGTGAAAGCAGTGGTGGATTGGCCTCAACCTACGTCCAGGGTGCAGTTGCAACGGTTTCTTGGTTTCGCAAACTTCTACCTCCGTTTCATTTGGGGTTACAGCACCCTGGTGGCCCCCCTCTCGGCACTCATTTTCTCCCAAAGTACCGTTCAAATGATCTCCTGCTGTCAACAAAGCCTTTGTGGACATGAAGCATCGATTCACAACAACACCCATCCTAACGGTGTACGTCCAGAAAAAGACTCCACATCAAGCTCCTTCTGGCCTGCTTCAGCCACTACCGGTCCTTCATCGTCCCTGGTCCCATATCTCTCTGGACTTTGTCACTGGGTTTCCCCCGTCTGATGGCAACACCGTCATTCTGACAGTGGTGTTTCGGTTTTCTAAGGCCGCTCATTTCATCTCTTTCCCTAAACTACCCTCTGTCAAGGAAACGGACCAGCTCATGGTGCAGCCCGTATTCCGGATCCATGGTCTCCCGGTGGTTATGGTTTCTGACCGGGATCCTCAGTTCTCGTCTCAGTTCTGGAAGTCGTTCTGCACCCTTATTGGAGCATTGGCCAGTCTATCCTCTGGATTCCATCCCCAATCAAACGGCAAGTCGGAGCGAACTAATCAGGACCTGGAGACCACCTTAAGATGCCTGGTCTCAACCAGCCCCACTACCTGGAGCAGTCAACTGGTCTGAGTGAAGTATGCCCGGAACAAACTTCCAGTTCTGCCACAGGACTCTGCCAGATCGGCTATTCTCAAGACCAACTCCAGGAATCATCTATCTTTTCCTATCTCCAGAGTCCTGAGTTCCACTGCTGTCCATCTTGTGTTACCCCGTACCCTCCATATTCACCCTACCTTCCTTGTGTCTAGGATTAAGCCCGTGTCTTACAGTCCTTTGTCTTCTGTTTCCAGGCCCATCCCTCCCCCTGGGTCATCGATGGCCAGACAGCGTATACGGTGAGACGCCTCCTGAGGGTTCGACCACGGGGCAGCGGTTTCCAGTACCTGGTTGATTGGGAGGGTTTTGGCCCGGAGGAGAGGTGCTGGGTCCCTGCTAAAGACATCCTGGACCCGGCACTCATCGCCTATTTTCACCGTCGACATCCCGGTCAGCCAGGTACAGTTGAAGTCAGAAGTTTACATACACTTAGGTTGGAGTCATTAAAACTCATCTTTCAACCACTCCACAAATTTCTTGTTAACTTCTTGTGGCTGCAGGGGCAGTATTGAGTAGCTTGGATGAAAGGTGCACAGAGGTGCCCAGAGTAAACGGCCTGTTCCTCAGTCATAGTTGCTAATATATGCATATTATTATTAGTATTGGATAGAAAACACTCTGAAGTTTCTAAAACTGTTTGAATTATGTCTGTGAGTATAACAGAACTCATATGGCAGGCAAAAACCTGAGAAAAATCCAACCAGGAAGTGGAAATTCTGAGGCTGATCGATTTTCAACCAAGATCCCATTGAAATCACAGCGAGATATGAATGAGTTTGCACTTCATACGGCTTCCACTAGATGTCAACAGTCTGTAGAACTTTGTCTGATGCCTCTACTGTGAAGAGGGGCCGAATGAGAGGGGAATTAGTCAGGTCTGCCATGACCTGACCATTCGTTGACCATGCGCGTTCACATGAGAGTGAGCTCAGTTCCATCGCTCATCTGAAGTCAATGTAATTCTCCGGTTGGAACTTTATTCAAGATTTATGTTAACAACATTCTAAAGATTGATTCAATACATCGTTTGACATGTTTCTACTGACTATTACTGATCTTTTGGACATTTCGTCAGCTTTTAGGGAACGCGCTTCGTGACTTTGGAATTGTTTACCAAGCGCGCTAACAAAAGTAGTTAATTGGACATAAATAAAGGACATTATCGAACAAATCAAGCATTTATTGTGGACCTGGGATTCCTGGGAGAACATTCTGATGAAGATCATCAAAGGTAAGGGAATATTTATCATGTAATTTCTGGTTTCTGTTGACTCCAACATGCGGCTAATTTGACTATTGTTCTGAGCGCCGTCTCAGATTGTTGCATGGTTTGCTTTTTCCGTAAAGTGTTTTTGAAATCTGACACAGCGGTTGCATTAAGGAGAGGTATATCTATAATTCCATGTGTATAACTTGTATTATCATCTACATTTATAATGACTATTTCTGTTGAATCGATGTGGCTATGCAACATCACTGGATGTTTTTGGAACTAGTGAACGTAACACGCCAAAGGAAACTCACATTTATTTATATAAATATGAACTTTATCAAACAAAACATACAAAATACATGTAACATGAAGTCCTATGAGTGTCATCTGATGAAGAACATCAAAGCTTAGTGAATAATTTTATCTCTATTTGTGCTTTGACTCCTATCTTTGGCTGGAAAAATTACTGTGTTTGTCTGTGATTTGGCGGTGACCTAACATAATTGTTGGCGGTGCTTTCGCTGAAAATCCTATTTGAAATCGGACACTTTGGTGGGATTAACAACAAGATTACCTTTAAAATGGTATAAAACACATGTATGTTTGAGGAGTTTTAATTATGAGATTTCTGTTGTTTGAATTTGGCGCCCTGCACTTTCACTGGCTGTTGTCATATCGATCCCGTTACTGGGATTGCAGCCATAAGAAGTTTAACAAACTATAGTTTTGGCAAGTCGGTTAGGACATCTACTTTGTGCATGACACAAGTAATTTTTCCAACAATTGTTTACAGACAGATTATTTCTCTCATAATTCACTGTATCACAATTCCAGTGGGTCAGAAGTTTACATACACTAAGTTGAATGTGCCTTTAAACAGCTTGGAAAATTCCAGAAGATGATGTCATGGCTTTAGAAGCTTTTGATAGGCTAATTGAGATAATTTGATTCAAATGGAGGTGTACCAGTGGATGTATTTCAAGGACTACCTTCAAACTCAGTGCCTCTTTGCTTGACATCATGGGAAAATCAAAAGAGATCAGCCAAGAAATCAGAAAAAAAATTGGACATCTCCACAAGTCTGGTTCATCCTTGGGAGCAATTTCCAAACGCCTGAAGGTACCACGTTCATCCGTACAAACAATAGTACGCAAGTATAAACACCATGGGACCACGCAGCCATCATACCGCTCAGGAAGGAGACGCGTTCTGTCTCTTGGAAATGAACGCACTTTGGTGCAAAAAGTGCAAATCAATCCCAGAACAACAGCAAAGGAACTTGTGAAGATGATGGAGGAAACAGGTACTTAAGTATCTATATACAAGTAAGAAAAGTCCTATATCGACACAACCTGAAAGGCCGCTCAGCAAGGAAGAAGCCACTGCTCCTAAACCTCCATAAAAAAGCCAGACTACGGTTTGCAACTGCACATTGGGTCGAAGATCGTACTTTTTCGAGAAATGTCCTCTGGTCTGATGAAGCAAAAATAGAACTGTTTAGTCATCATGACCATCGTTATGTTTGGAGGAAAAAGGAGGACGCTTGCAAGCCGTAGAACACCATCCCAACCGTGAAGCACGGGGGGGGGGTCATCATGTTGTGGGGGTGCTTTGCAACACGAGGGTCTGGTGCACTTCACAAAATAGATGGCATCATGAAGCAGGGAAATTATGTGGATATATTGAAGCAACATCTCAAGACATCAGTCAGGAAGTTAAAGCTTGGTCGCAAATGGGTCTTCCAAATGGACAATGACCCCAAGCATACTTCCAAAGTTGTGGCAAAATGGCTTAAGAACAACAAAGTCAAGATATTGCAGTAGAGATCAGAGATCAGTCTGTGTTGTGTATCAGAGATCAGTCTGTGTTGTGTCTCAGAGATCAGTCTGTGTTGTGTATCAGAGATCAGTCTGTGTTGTGAATCAGAGATCAGTCTGTGTCTACTAACCTCTACTTCACCACCCTCCCTGATCCGGGATCCTCCTCATCAAAAAGCTGACTAGCATAGCCTAGCCTAACGGGACAGGGATATCATATAATATAATTTTCATGAAATCACAAGTCCAATACAGCAAATGAAATATAAAAATCTTGTGAATCCAGCCATCATTTCCGATTTTTAAAATGTTTTACAGCGAAAACACAATATGTATTTCTATTAGCTAACCACAATAGCCAAACACACAACCGCATATTTTCACCATATTTCCACCGCATAGGTAGCTTTCACAAAACCGACAAAATAGCGATGAAATTATTCACAAACCTTGAACAACTTCCTCAGATGACAGTCTTATAACATCATATTATACAATACATTTATGTTTTGTTCGGAAATGTGCATATTTTATGTATAAATCATAGTTTTACATTACAGCTACCATAAAAAATATCACCAAAGCAGCCAGAATAATTACAGAGAGCAACGTGAAATAAATAAATACTCATCATAAAACATTTAAGAAAAATACATGGTGTACAGCAAATGAAAGATAAACATCTTGTGAATCCAGCCAATATTTCCAATTTTTTAAGTGTTTTACAGCGAAAACACAATATAGAATTATATTAGCTTACCACAATAGCCAAACACACAAAGGCATTTATTCACCGCAAAGATAGATTTCGCAAAAACCAGCAATAGGTATAAAATTCATCACTAACCTTTGGACAACTTCATCAGATGACAGTCTTATAACATCATGTTATACAACATATTTATGTTTTGTTCAAAAATGTGCATATTTAGAGCTGCAAATCGTGGTTATACATTGTGAATACGTAGCAACATTTCCCCAGAATGTCCGGAGATATTTTGTACACTCACCTAATCTGACCAAAGAACTCATCATAAACTTTACATAAAAATACTTGTTGTATGGCAAATGAAAGATACACTGGTTCTTAACCTGTTTGGCGTGCAAGCCCGACGTCGGTACATTTATGACAACAGCCACTTCAAGTGCAGGGTGCGAAATTCAAAATATATATTTTTTAAACATTTTACTTTCACACATTAACAAGTCCAATACAGCATATGAAAGGTACACATCTCGTGAATCCAGCCAACATGTCCGATTTTTAAAATGTTTTACAGGGAAGACAAAATATGTAAATCTATTAGCTAACCACGTTAGCAAAAGACTCAACTTTTATTACTCCATCAGTTTTTGACTCCATCAGTAGCTATCACAAATTCGGCCAAATAAAGATATAAATAGCCACCAACCAAGAAACAACCTCATCAGATGACAGTCTGATAACATATTTATTGTATAGCATATGTTGTTTTTTTTCGAAAAATGTGCATATTTCAGGTTTAAATCATAGTTTACATTGCAGCTTCATTCAGAAATTGCACCGAAAGCAGCCATAATATTTACAGACACCAACGTCAAATACCTAATTACTCATCATAAAACATTTCTGAAAAATACATTGTGTACAGCAAATGAAAGACAGGCATCTTGTGATGCCAGATAATATTTCCGATTTATTAAGTGTTTTACCGCGAAAACAAAATGTAGCGTTATATTAGCTTAGCACAATAGCCAGAAACACTTGGGCGCCGGCGACTACGACAGAAATATGAAATAACATCATAAATTGGGTCTTACTTTTGCTGATCTTTCATCAGAATGTTGAACAAGGTGTCCTTTGTCCAGATGAGTCGTTGTTTGGATTCAGAATGGCAACTTTCTCTCTCCATTTAGCAAGCGCGCTAGCCGGGTTGCACGGATCTCTCCATGTAAACAAACGGAAGAGAACGGAACACGGCAAAACTCCCGAAAAAATGTCAATAATCTGATGAAACTATATTGAAAAAACATACTTTACGATGATATGGTGACATGTATCAAATAAAATCAAAGCCGGAAATAATAGTCGCCTAGTCAGCAAAACAAAAGGCAACCCCACTGTCCAAATCGCGTTCTTCAGAGAACCGGAAATGGGGTACACGTCATTCCAAGAGGATTTATTCCATCCCAGATCGAGATAATCACCTCATTTCTTCTCTCACAGCCTTCTTGACACCCAGAGGAAGGTGTATGACGTGCATGTATACTAATAACTCTTGTGCCCATTTATAGACAGGAAGAGGAAGAGAGCATCGATTTCAGACTTTGAACTTCCGGGTCAGGAAAAGTACTGCAGAATGAGTTCTGTTTCACTCAGAGAAATAATTCAAACGGTTTTAGAAACTAGAGAGTGTTTTCTATCCAATAGTAATAATAATATGCATATTGTACGAGCAAGAATTGAGTACGAGGCCGTTTGAAATGGACACATTTTATCAGGCTACTCAATACTGCCCCTTGCAGCCATAAGATTAATGCAACCGCTGTGTTAGATTTTTAAAAATAACTTTACCACAACATACAGCTTGGGTTATTGTGTGACAGCGCTCACCAATACGGCGGAGAATAGGCATCAACATTTTACACAGAAATACGAAATAACATCATAAATGTTTTCTTACTTTTGCTGAGCTTCCATCAGAATGTTGTACAAGGAGTCCTATTTCCAGAATAAATCGTTGTTTGGTTTTAGAATGTCCATTTCTTCTGTCGAATTAGCAACCTTGGCTAGCATTGTGGCGCGAACATTCCCATCCTCTCTTGGCGCAAAGAACGGAAAATTCCAAAAGTCCCATTAAACGTGAATAAACTGATAAAACTAACCTACTTTATGATGTTTTTCTAATATGTATCAAATAAAATCAGAGCCGGAGATATTCGCCGTGTATACCGAACGCTTTTCAGAAGACAATGTCGAGGTCCTTCTCGCGCCTTGGAAAACTGACAAAATGGCTGACCTGCCACTCCAAAAGCTCTTGTTCGACCTCAGATCAAGCTAGACACCCCATTCCACCTTCCACTGCCTGTTGACATCGAGTGGAAGGCGTATGAAGTGCATACAGATCCATAAATATAAGCCAGTTGAATAGGCAGACCCTGACACAGAGCCCCATTTTCAGAATTTTCACTTCCTGTCTGGAAGTTTGCTGCCAAATGAGTTCTGTTTTACTCACAGATATAATTCAAACAGTTTTAGAAACTTGAGAGTGTTTTCTATCCAATAGTAATAATAATATGCATATTGTATGATCTAGAATAGAGTACGAGGCCGTTTAAATTGGGTAAAAAAAAATCCAAAGTGAAAACAGCGCCCCCTATTGACAAGTTTTAACAGTCATGTATTCCACTGCAGCACATTAACAGTCATGTATTCCACTGCAGCACATTAACAGTCATGTATTCCATTACAGTACATTGACAGTCATGTATTCCACTGCTGCACATTAACAGTCATGTATTCCACTGCTGCACATTAACAGTCATGTATTCCACTGCAGCACATTAACAGTCATGTATTCCAGTACAGCACATTGACAGTCATGTATTCCACTGCAGCACATCAACAGTCATGTATTCCACATCAACAGTCATGTATTCCACTGAGGCACATTAACAGTCATATATTCCACTGCAGCACATTAACAGTCATATATTCCACTGCAGCACATTAACAGTCATATATTCCACTGCAGCACATTAACAGTCATATATTCCACTGCTGCACATTAACAGTCATGTATTCCAGTACAGCACATTGACAGTCATGTATTCCACATTAACAGTCATGTATTCCACTGCAGCACATCAACAGTCATGTATTCCACATCAACAGTCATGTATTCCACTGCAGCACATTAACAGTCATGTATTCCACATCAACAGTCATGTATTCCACTGAGGCACATTAACAGTCATATATTCCACTGCAGCACATTTTTTGTATTTGTATTTATTATGGATCCCCATTCGCTGCTGCCAAAGCAGCAGCTACTCTTCTTGGGGTCCAGCAAAAATAAGGCAGTTTCTACAATTTTAAAACATTACAATACATTCACAGATTTCACAACACACTGTTTGCCCTCAGGCCCCTACTCCACCACTACCACGTATCTACATCTCCATGTGTATGTATAGTGCGTAAGTTATTATGTGTGTGTGTGTTTGCCAATGTTTGTGTTGCTTCACAGTCCCCGCTGTTCCATAAGGTGTTTTTTTATCTGTTTTTTTAAAGTAATTCTACTGCTGCGTCAGTTACTTGATGTGGAATAGAGTTCCATGTAGTTATGGCTCTATGTAGTACTGTGCACCTCCCATAGTCTGTTCTGGACTTGGGGACTGTGAAGAGACCTCTGGGGACATGTCTTGTGGGGTATGCATGGGGGCCCGAGCTGTGTGCCAGTAGTTTAGACAGACAGCTTGGTTTATTCAACATGTCGTCAATACCTCTCATAAATACGAGCAGTGATGAAGTCAATGTCTCCTCCACTTTCAGCAAGGAGATATTGACATGCATAGTATTAATGTTAGCTCTCTGTGTACATCCAAGGGCCAGCCGTGCTGCCCTGTTCTGAGCCAATTGCAATTTTCCTACGTCCTTTTTTGTGGCACCTGACCACACGACTGAACAGTAGTCAAGGTGCGCCAAAACTAGGGCCTGTAGGACCTGCCTTGTTCATAGTGTTGTTAAGAAGGCAGAGCATTGCTTCATTATAGACAGACTTCTCCCCATCTTAGCTACTACTGCATAATTATTTTTTGACCATGACTGTTTACAATCTAGTGTTACTCCAAGCAGTTTAGTCATCTCAACTTGCTCTTTTTCCACATTATTTATTACAAGATTTATTTGAGGTTTAGGGTTTTGTTCCAAATGCAATGCTCTTAGTTTTAGAAATATTTAGGGCTAACTTACTCCTTGCCACCCACTCTGAAACTAACTGGAGCTCTTTGTTAACCTCTCTAGGGTATGTGGGACGGTAGCGTCCCACCTCGTCAACAGCCAGTGAAACTGCAGGGTGCCAAATTCAAAACAACAGAAATTCCATAATTTAAATTCCTCAAACATACAAGTATTTTACACCTTTTTAAAGCTACACTTGTTGTAAATCCAGCCAAAGTGTCCGATTTCAAAAAGGTTTTACGACGAAAGCAAATCAAACAATGAGCCAAGTCACAGAAAAAGACAGCCATTTTTCCAGCTATAGAGGGCAGTAACAAAAAGCAGAAATAGAGATAAAATGAATCACTAACCTTTTATAATCTTCATCAGATGGCACTCATAGGACTTCATGTTACACAATATATGTATTTTTTGTTGGGTGAAGTTCATATTTATATCCAAAAATCTGAGTTTAGGCAAGACTGTATCACTTGGCAAAAAGCCTGAGAAAATGCAGAGCGCCAAATAAAAATTAATTACTATGAAAATTACTATAAAATCAAACTTTCATTAAATCACACAAGAAAGATAGGAAATTTAAGCTACACTGGTTGTGAATCCAGCCAACATGTCAGAATTCAAATAGGCTTTTCAGCGAAAGCATACGATGCTATTATCTGAGCATAGCACCATATTAAACAAAAGAGAGAAAACATTTCAACCCAGCAGGCGCGACACAAAAAGCAGAAATAAAAATATAATTCATGCCTTACCTTTGACGAGCTTCTTCTGTTGGCACTCCAATATGTCCCATAAACATCACAAATTGTCCTTTTGTTTGATTAATTCCGTCGATATATATCCAAAATGTCAATTTATTTGGCGCGTTTGATCCAGAAAAACACAAGTTCCAACTTGCTCAAATGTGACGACAAAATATCTCAAAGGTTACATGTAAACTTTGCCCAAAAATGTCTAACTACTTTTGTAATACAACTTTAGGTATTTTGTAATGTTAATAATCGATAAAATTGAAGACGGGATGATATGTGTTCAATACAGGATTAAAACGATATGTAGCATGCCTTCTGTTTGAGTGCCTCTGATTCAAGATGTCCGTATTTCTTCATTACACAAAGGAATAACCTCAACCTATTTCTCAGGACTGTTGACATCTAGTGGAAGCCGTAAGAACTGCAAGCAATTCACTTAGAAATCTGGTTTCCCAATGAAAACACATTGAAAAGACAGTGACCTCAAAAAAGAAAACTGAATGGTTTATCCTCGGGGTTTTGCCTCCTAAATAAGTGATGTTATACTCACAGACATGATTCATACAGTTTTAGAAACTTCAGGGTGTTTTCAAACAAAATCTACTAATAATATGAATATGTTATCTCCTGGGGATGAGTAACTGGCAATTTAATTTGGGTATGCTTTTCATTCAAACGTGAACATGCTGCCCCTTACCCTAGAGAAGTTAAGTGTTGCAGTCATTTCAGTCACTGTAGTAGCTGACGTGTATTGTGTTGAGTCATCAGCATACATAGAAACACTGGCTTTACTCAAAGTCAGTGGCATGTCGTTAGTAAACATTTAAAAAAGCAAGGGGCCTAAACAGCTACCCTGGGGAATTCCTGATTCTAACTGGATACAATTTGATAGGCTCCATTAACTTTTACTGCCTCTGAAACCCGGATCCGGGATCCCCCGCAACCCCCCACACTGATTAGCATCGCTAGCATAGCGTCACATTTAAATAGTAGCATCTAAATATCATTAAATCACAAGTCCAAGACACCTAATGAAAGATACAGATCTTGTGAATCAAGTCACCATTTCAGATTTTTAAAATGTTTTACAGGGAAGACAAAATATGTAAATCTATTAGCTAACCATGTTAGCAAAAGACACCCTTTTTCTTTGTCCACCATTTTTTCCCAACACCAGTAGCTATCACCAAATCGGCTAAACTAAGATATTGATAGCCACTAACCAAGAAAAAAGCTCATCAGATGACAGTCTGATAACATATTTATGGTATAGGATAGGTTTTGTTAGAAAAATTTGCATATTTCAGGTATAAATCATAGTTTGCCATTGCAGCCACCAACACAAATCTCACCAAAGCGACTAGAATTACTATAGAGAGCAACGTGTATGACCAATTTACTCATCATAAAACATTTCATAAAAATAGACAAAGCATAGCAATGGAAAGACACAGATCTTGTGAATTCAGACAACATTTCAGATTTTCTAAGTGTTTTACGGCGAAAACACAATAAATCGTTATATTAGCATACCACATATGCAAACGTTACCAGAGCATAGATTCTAGCCAAAGAGAGTGATAACGTAAACATCGCCAAAAGATATACATTTTTTCACTAACCTTTTCAGAATTCTTCCGATGACACTCCTGTAACATCATATTACAACATACATATATTGTTTGTTCGAAAATGTGCATATTTAGCCATAAAAAAACGTGGTTATACAATGAAAATAGTAGCAAATCAAGCCTGAACATGTCGGACGCCATCTTTCATAGTGATCTAGTTTAATTGAAAGCTAATCATATACTTGACTAAAAAATACAGGGTTGACAGGAATCGAAAGACAAATTAGTTCTTAATGCAATCGCTGATTTACATTTCTAAAATTATCCTTACTGTGCAATACAGGGTTCGCCAAGCGAAGCTATAGCAAACAAAATGGCGGATTATGCGTTTAAAATATTTCGACAGAACAACGATTTATCATATTAAATATTTCTTACTATGAGGTGATTTTCCATCAGATTATTGGGCAATGCATCCTTTCTTGGGTCTAATCTTCTTTTGGTCGAAAGATGTCCTCTGTCCGTCGAAATGACCACTAACGTTCGACCGGGACCCATAAACGTGCCCGGTGCTTGAAAGTGCATAACAAAGCAATGCCTCAAAATCGCACTAAACGGATCTAAATTGCTATAAAACGGTTCAGATTAACTACGTTATGATGTTTCTAACTCCTATATCGAATTAAATTACAGACAGATACATTTCACGTTGATAACCGAGCCTCTGAAAATGGCGTCCCGAGGTCCTCTTCTGCGTAATGGCAAGAGTCGAAAGGGGGGCTACCCTCACTCCTTCGCGTTTTATAACCTCTGAGAGCTACGCAGAAAGCCCATTCCACTTCTCATTGGTTACTGACATCCAGGGGAAGGCGGGTGCAGTTCATGTCGTTCCATAGGATATACAGAGACTTTCAAAACTGATCTGAAATCAGAGCTTCGCTCTCAGACCATCGCAGTACCTGTCATGGATTTCGCTGTAGAAAGAGTTCTGGGTCACCCACAGACAAAATTCCAACGTCTATAGAAACTAGAAAGTGTTATCTATCCAATAGAATTAATAATATGCATAATGTACGATCAAGAATTGAGCACGAGGCAGTTTAATTTGGTGACACTCAGAAATAAAAAATGCTAATTGCGCCACCTATTGGCAAAAGGTTAAAGAACACCCGCTGTGTTCTGTTTGACAGGTAACTCTTTATCCACATTATAGCAGGGGGTGGAAAGCCATAACACATACTTTTTTCCAGCAGCAGACTGATCAACAATGTCAAAAGCTGCACTGAAGTCTAACAAGACAGCCCCCACAATAATTGTATTGTCAATTTCTCTCAGCCAATCATCAGTCATTTGTGTAAGTGCTTGTTGAGTGTCCTGCCCTATAAGCTGAAATTCTGTTGTCAATTTGTTTATCCTGTTTGGGATGCAAGCCCGAAATCGGCCGAAAATGACACCCCTGCAGGGCGCGAAATTCAAAATCTATTTTTTAAAAATATTTAACTTTTACACATTAACAAGTCCAATACAGCATTTGAAAGATAAACATCTTGTCAATCCAGCCAACATGTCCGATTTTTTAAATGTTTTACAGAGAAAACACCACATATATTTATGTTAGCTCACCACCAAATACAAAAGTGGACAGACACGTATGAATTATGATTATGAAGTATGAATTATGATTGAAGTAGCATGCACAACCAACCGAAATAAACTAAAACCAACCTAAAGAGCCCAGAAAAAACTACCTCAGATGACAGTCATATAACATGTTACACAATAAATCTATGTTTTGTTCATAAAAAGTGCATATTTTAGCTATAAATCAGTTTTACATTGATGCTACCCAAAAATGCTAATACATAGCTGGAGTCTGAATCCAGCCGGGAGTAGCCAGAGAAAATACATACACCAACGTCGGCTACTAATTACACCTCATAAAACATTTCAGAAAAACATATGGTGGATAACTAATGAAAGACAGATATCGTGTGAATAAAGCCAACATTTCCGATTTTTGAAGTGTTTTACAGCGAAAACACAATATATCGTTATATTAGCTAACAACAGAAGCTAGCATAAGGCAGCATTGATTCTAGTCAAGCGCTAGCCTAGCACAGTTAGCAGAGTTAGCATTCAACAGTTCGACATATATATGAAAAAGCATCCCAAATTGGGTCTTATCTTTCTTGATATTCCATCAGAATGTTGTAACGGGGTCCAATGTCCAGTAGAGTCTTTAGTTGGGTTCCAGAACGAATTATTTCCCTCTTTGGTTAGCAGGCACGATAGCATTGCGGAGCTAGAAAGCGTTTCTTCAAAAAATTCTTCCGTCGTTTCACATCTAAAGTCCAGAATAAATTGCAATAATATAATTAAAGTATATTGAAAAAACATACTTTAGGATGATTTTGTGACATGTATCAAATAATATCGTAGTCAGGCATCATATTCAACGTTATCTACCTTGTTCCAGAAGCCGAGAACAAATTATCCTTCGCGCCCAGATTTTTTTTTTAACTGCGCAGGTCTCACAAGAAGGTGTGTTATTCAGTCCATGGACGAGATATTCGACTCCTTTCAATTCTCACTTCCGCATTACAGTCTGACGAACGCCTGTGACGTGTCCCTATGGTCCTAAGTCAAAGGGCCTTTTATAGAGAAGGTCTTAAAGAGACACATCGCATTTTGGAAAACTCAATTCGGCTGGGAAAATGGCTGTAAAAATATTTCTGTTCGACTTAGAGAAACAATTCAAACCTTTTTAGAAACTACAGACTGTTATCTATCCAACAGTAGTAAATATATGCATATTGGAAAATAAAAAGTTTCTTAGGAGGCCGTTTGAAAATGTGCACACATTTTCCAGTTTTTTCAATATTCAGCGTGCAGCCATAACAGGTTATACTGTAAAATAGCAATGTATTGGGACAAACACCATTTTTCCCAGAAGTTTACTAAGGGTCGGTAACAGGCTGATTGGTAGGGCTACTTGAGCCAGTAAAGGGGGCTTTACTATTCTTGGGTAACAGAATGACTCCAGGCCTGAGGGCACACACTCTCTAGTAGGCTTAAATTGAAGATACGGGAAATATGAGTGGCAATATCGTCTGCTATTATCTTCAGTAATTTTCCATCTAGTTTGTCAGACCCTGGTGGCTTGTCATTGTTGATAGACAACAATATATATATATATATATAGTATATATTTTTAAACAGTCATATCTTCCACTGAGGCACATTGACAGTCATGTATTCCACTGAGGCACATTAACAGTCATGTATTCCACTGAGGCACATTGACAGTCATTTGCAGCCTTAAACCTTCACTCTCCCTCCTTCCCTCAATATCTCTTTCCTCCTCAGACTTAGAAGCGTCCGTTTATTTTCATTCAGCCTACCTTAAGGACACATAAGCATCTCATACATTTCATGCCTTCTTCCTCTCCTTCGTCCCCCCGCCAACCCCCATCCCATCTCTGGCTGGCTGACTAGGTGACTGGCACATATAATATTCAGCTCAGTGAAAGGTGCCTGGTTTAATTCAGGTGTGCTCAATCTCCCAGTGATGGGGCTAATTGTGCGCTGCCCTCGCCTGAGTAATTATCTTTTGATTGAGGTCATCATGACAATCAAAGCCGGCAAGGGGTGAACAGTGACAGCAGAGCAGCCAAGGAGAGACTTGAGATGGTGGAGAGTGAGGGAGGGAGGGAGGGAGGGTGGGATGGGACGGAGGGAGACAGATGGGAGTGAGGTAGAGAGGTAGAGAGGTGGGGAGGTAGGGAGTGAGGGAGGGAGACGGAGGGCGAGGGAGACAGAGGGAGTCTATGGAGGAGGGATAGAAGGAGGGAAGGAGAGAGAGACAGACAGAGAGAGAGAGAGAGAGAGAGAGAGAGAGAGAGAAAAATATATATATATACTGTATATAGAGATCAGGGAGAGCGATATAGTGGAACGTAAGGAGACTTGTTGAAGCCCAGAAGAAGTGCTGTCCAGAAAAGGCTTTGTTTACTCTGACTGGAGCCCTATGGGGTCTGCTATTACACCTGCTTCCTAAATGGCACGCTTTTTCCTATGGGTCCTGGTCAAAGTAGTGCACTACATAGGGAATAGGAACCCTATGGGTCCTGGTCAAAGTAGTGCACTACATAGGGAATAGGAACCCTATGGGCCCTGGTCTAAAGTATTGGACTACATAGGGAATAGGAACCCTATGGGCCCTGGTCTAAAGTAGTGCACTACATAGGGAATAGGAACCCTATGGGTCCTGGTCAAAGTAGTGCACTACATAGGGAATAGGAACCCTATGGGCCCTGGTCTAAAGTAGTGCACTACATAGGGAATAGGAACCCTATGGGCCCTGGTCTAAAGTAGTGGACTACATAGGGAAATATTATTTTGACCAAAAGTAGTGCACTACATAGGGAATAGGAACCCTATGGGCCTTGGTCAAAGTAGTGGACTACATAAGGAGTAGGAACCCTATGGGCCCTGGTTTAAAGTAGTGGACTACATAGGGAATAGTGTGCCATTTGGAACATATCCTCCATGTGATCTCGTCTGCTATATGAGACTCCAGCTATGGAGCTGACTGAGCTCGAATGATGGGATTTGGATGGACATGAACAATTACACCACTTTACCGTTTAATCAGTAGCATTGACATTGGCTTTGGAAGCTAGTGCACGAGAATCAGTGGTGGAAGACATTTTATCAACCTGACCCGAGAGATCAAGAATCAATGACATACAGTACTTTCATACTCTTTGTAACAGCATGCTAGTATTGTCAGAAGATAATAGTTCACTTCTGTATTTAGGTACGTCAATCAGCTGAGAGAGCTTAACCTTTTACTGCAGTGGGCTAAATCAGGGTCACACAGAGTGATTCTTGGTAGTCTTAAACAAATCTACTTGAAAAAAAATTATACACTTCACACACATGGTTATGGGCTTGAAAAGAAGAAGACACCTGTACCATGTCAGATACAGAGTTGAAATGTATTACATTTTGAGTTTGCATCCCAATTTTACACTTTATCTACATCACAGAAGACTGAAATATAACAAATGTTTCACATAGAAACACCAGATTGTTGAATGTATTAAAAACATTCATTATGAAATTCTGAAAAATATGAATAACATTCCAATTTTGGTCAGTGACTGGAGGAAAGGGTTACTGTCTCGGGATTAGGATTGTAAAGGAAGGGTATAATCCTGGAAACGTAAACAATTTACCAGTAAACTACCAGAATGTTGGTATCTTTCAAGGATTTTATTTAATCTATCTCAAGACAACTAGTGGCCCTTTTAGGTACTTCAGACTATCACAGGTGTCTGTAATATTTTTTTATTTACCTTAATTTAACTAGGCAAGTCAGTTAAGACCAAATTCTTATTTACAATGATGGCCTACCCCGGCCAAACCCGGACGACACTGGGCCAATTGTGCGCCACCCTAATCATGGCCGGTTGTGATACAGCCTGGATTGTCTCTGGACTTCTTTGTGGATTTATCACATGTAAAATATTTGAAATAAGTAAATAAGATTATTTAAAAACACAAAATAGAATGACAAAGCTGTAAAACTTTATCCCAAAGATTCTGGTAACTTTGGCAAATTACCAGTAGCTTTGCAACCCTACTCGGGGTGTTAAATGAAATGTATATTTTAAACATTTAAGTGATTATCACAGATGTTTATTTTTTCACTTTCATGCCTTGCTGATGTAGTAAAAACATTTACACATTGGAAATGTTTGAAAACCATGAATAACTTCATATGTTTGTCATTGTAGCATCTCAACAGAATTTCTCTCTTCTGCTGTAGCTATGTTGTGGCCTGCTGCTCTGGCTACATTGAGATAGCAACAGGTTACAGTATTGTCCTCCTAACCTATGTTGTGGCCTGCTGCTCTGGCTACATTGAGATAGCAACAGGTTACAGTATTCTCCTCCTAACCTACGTTGTGGCCTGCTGCTCTGGCTACATTGAGATAGCAACAGGTTACAGTATTCTCCTCCTAACCTACGTTGTGGCCCGCTGCTCTGGCTACATTGAGATAGCAACAGGTTACAGTATTCTCCTCCTAACCTACGTTGTGGCCTGCTGCTCTGGCTACATTGAGATACCAACAGGTTACAGTATTCTCCTCCTAACCTACGTTGTGGCCGGCTAGGAGTTAAGGTCTAGTACATGAAACACAACTCATCTAGGATTAATTCCTCTAGTACATGAAACACAACTCATCTAGGATTAATTCCTCTAGTACATATGAAACACAACTCATCTAGGTTTAATTCCTCTATGAAACCAACTCATCTAGGATTAATTCCTTTCTGAAGCACAAGTCATTTTAAAGAAGTTTAACAGCCTACAAACTGCTTCAAAGACCAAGCAGATTCCGTCTACATCAATAAACAATGTTAGGTTTTGCTCCTCTGATAGATTTGGTTCCTGTCCCCCTCTCTCTCTCTTCCTTTATCTAAACGCAGCATTTATTGTTTCCTTGTAGTGCATATAGTTATCTTTATTCTCTGTTTGGCATGCATCCAGCAAGACCTTTGGACACTGTGAAGCAACGCAAGCATAGGCACAGACACATGCATACACACACATGATAAAATATGCACTATACACACATACACATGGATTTTGTGTTGTAGCTATGTGGTAGTGGAGTAGCGGGCTGAGGGCACACAGTGTGTTGTGAAATCTGTTATGAATGTATTGTAATGTTTTTAAAATTGTATAACTGCCTTCATTTTGCTGGACCCTAGGAAGATTAGCTGCTGCCTTGGCAGGAAGTAATGGGGATCCATAATGAATACAAATACAATACAATACATGGTCAGTGTGCTGGTGTGTCACATGGTCTCAGTGTGCTGGTGTGATTTTCTCCATCTCCATTTTAAACACAAAGTCAAGACATCACAACATGACTTTTCATCTCAGCTCTAACAGTTGGGAAACACATAGGGGAGAAGCTATATCTGCTTTAGTTGAATAAATACATTCTAATGTGGAATTATCCCAAAACATAACACATTGCCTCTAACAGAGTTCGTTTTCTGAGATATTTTAAATGCCCTTGTGAGTTTACATGGCCCCCTAACAGAAATGTGAGGAATGTATTTCAAAGGGTTAGGGTTAGGATAGGGTGGCGGGTAGCCTAGTGGTTAGAGCGTTGGGCCAGTAACCAAAAGGTTGCAAGATCAAATCCCTTCGCTGACAAGGTGTAAATCTGTTGTTCTGACCCTGAACAAGGCAGAACAAGGCAGTTAGTTAGAAGGTGAACCCCAGTCTCAAATCTCTGGAAGACTGAAACAGGTTTCCCTCAAGACTTTCCCTGTATTTAGCACCATCCATCATTCCTTCAATTCTGACCAGTTTCCCAGTCCCTGTCAAAGAAAAATATCCCTACGGGGATGGTATTCTCGGGGTGATGAGAGGTGTTGGGTTTGCACCAGGCATAGTATTTTCCTTGATGGCCATAAAGCTCAATTTTAGTCTAATCTGACCAGAGTACCTTCTTCCATATGTTTGGGGAGTCTCCCACATGCCTTTTGGAGAACACCAAATGTGTTTGCTTATTTTTTTTCTTCAAGCAATGGCTTTTTTCTGGACACTCTTCCCGAAAAGCCCAGCTCTGTGGAGTGTACGGCGTAAGGTGTTACTACGGACATAAACTACAATCTCCGCTGTGGAGGTTTGCAGCTCCTTCAGGGTTATCTTTGGTCTCTTTGTTGCCTCTCTGAGTAATGCCCTATTTGCTTGGTCTGTGAGTTTTGGTGGGGCGGCCCTCTCTTGGCAGGTTTGCTGTGGTCACATATTCTTTCCATTTTTTAATCATGGATTTAATTCTGCTCCGGGGGATGTTCAAAGTTTCTGATCCTTTTTTTATAACCCAACCCTGATCTGTACTTCTCCACAACTTTGTCCCTGACCTGTTTGGAGAGCTCCTTGGTCTTCATAGTGCCGCTTGCTTGGTGGTGTTGCAGACTCTGGGGCCTTTCAGAACAGATCATGAGATCATGTGACAGATCATGTGACACTTAGATTGCACACAGGTGGACTTTATCTAACTAATTATGTGACTTCTGAAGGTACTTGGTTGCACCAGATCTTATTCAGGGGCTTTATAGCAAAGGGGGTGAATACATATGCACGCACCACTTTTCCATTTATTGATTTCTTTGAATTTTTTGAAACAAGTTATTTTTTTCATTTCAATTCACCAATTTTGGACTATTTTGTGTATGTCTATTACATGAAATCCAAATAAAAATCTATTTAAATTACAGGTTGTATTGCAACAAAATAGGAAAAACGCCAAGGGGGTGAATAGTTTTGCAAGGCACTGTATATAAGCATAAATATGGGTTGTATTTACAATGGTGTTTGTTCTTCACTGGTTGCCCTTTTCTGGTGGCAACAGGTCACAAATATTGCTGCTGTGATGTCACACTGTGATATTTCACCCATTACATATGGGAGTTGATCAAAATTGTATTTGTTTTCAAATTATTTTAGGGTCTGTGTAAAATGAGGGAAATACAGGGCATTCGGAAATTATTCAGACCCCTTGAGTTTTTCCACATGTTGTTATGTTACAGCCTTATTCTAAAATTGATTAAATCATTTTTCACTCATCAATCTACACACAATAGCCCATAATGACAAAGCAAAAACTGTTTTTTAGAAATGTTTGCCAATGTATTATAAATAAAAAACTAATATATCACATTTACATAACTATGCAGACCCTTTACTCAGTACTTTGATGAAGCACCTTTGGCAGTGATTACAAGTCTTCTTGGGTATGAAGCTTGGGTATGACTCCCTTCCATCTCTGCAGATCCTCTAAATCTCTGTCAGGTTGGATGGGGAGCGTCGCTGCACAGCTATTTTCAGGTCTATCCAGAGATGTTCGATCAGGTTCTGGCTATGGCTGGGCCACTCAAGAACATGCAGAGACTTGTCCCGAAGCCACTCCTGCATTGTATTGGCTGTGTGTGCTTGCGGTCATTTTCCTGTTGGAAGTTGAACCTTCACCCCAGTCTGACTAGTCTCCGAGTCCCTTCCACTGAAAAACATCCCCACAGCATGATGCTGCCACCATCATGCTTCACCGTAGGGATGGTGCCACCATCATGCTTCACCGTAGGGATGGTGCCACCATCATGCTTCACCGTAGGGATGCTGCCACCACCATGCTTCACCGTAGGGATGGTGCTAGGTTTCCTCCAGACATTTTGGTTTCATCAGATAAGAAAATCTTGTTTCTCATGGTGTGAGAGTCATTTAGGTACCTTTTGGCAATCTCCAAGCTGGCTGTCATGTGCCTTTTACTGAGGAGTGGCTTCGGTTTGGCCACTCTACCATAAAGGCCTGATTGGTGGAGTGCTGCAGAGATGGTTTACCTTCTAGAAGGTTCTCCCATCTCCACAGAGGAACTCCGGTGCTCTATCAGAGTGACCATTGGGTTCTAGGTCACGTCCCTGACCAAGGTCCTTCTCCCCCGATTGCTCAGTTTGACCTGGCTGTCACAATCGTGTGGAGGATTGACGGACCAAAACGCAGCTTTAGGAAAATAAGCCATCTCCTTTTATTGACGAAGAAGGCAAACGAAACAAAAACACTTACACACTAACAAAACAAGAAAACGATCGTGAAGCTAAATAACGATGTGCACACACTGGCTACAAACGTATAACATAGACAACTACTCACAACAAATGAAAGCCTATGGCTACCCTAAATAAGGCTCCCAATCAGAGACAACCGAAATCAGCTGTCTCTAATTGGGAACTCATTCAGGTAACAATAGACTCTCCTAGACAACTAAACATACATAGACAACGCTAGACACATGTACTCAACACAAACCCATATACTACACCCAACAACCCCTTTACCATAGAAACACCCAAAACCAACAAAACACAAACATTCCCCATGTCACACCCTGACCTAACTAAAATAATAAAGAAAACAAAGAATACTAAGGCCAGGGCGTGACACTGGCGGCCAGTTCTAGGAAGAGTCTTGGTGGTTCAAAACTTCTTCCATTTAAGAATGATGGAGGCCACTGTGTTCTTGGGGACCTACAATGCTGCAGACATTATTTGTACCCTTCCCCCAGATCTGTACCTCGACACAATCCTCTCTCGTAGCTCTACGAACACATCCTTCGACCTCATGGCTTTGTTTTTGCTCTGACCTGCACTGTCAACTGTGGGACCTTATATAGACAGGTGTGTGCCTTTCCAAATCATGTCCAATCAATTGAATTCACCACAGGTGGACTCCAATTAAGTTGTAGAAACATCTCAAGGATGAACAATGGAAACCGGATGCACCTGAGCTCAATTTCGAGTCTCATAGCAACTGGTCTCAATACTTATTAAATAATGTATTTCTGTTTTTTTGTTTTTTATAAATTTGCACACATTTTTAAAAACCTGTTTTCGCTTTGTCATTATGGGGTATTGTGTGTAGATTGATGGACGAAAAAATACATGTCATCCATTTTAGAATAAGGCTGTAATGTAACAAGATGTGGATAAAGGGGTCTGAATACTTTCTGAATATGGTTGCCTTGTCTCTCAGATTGTTCACAGCTTTGTGGAAGTTACCTGTGGCGCTGATGTTTAGGCCGAGGTATGTATAGTTTTTTGTGTGCACTAGGGCAATGGTGTCCAGATGGAATTTGTATTTGTGGTCCTGGCAACTGGACCTTTTCTGGAACACCATTATTTTGGTCTTACTGAGATTTACTGTCAGGGTCCAGGTATGATAGAACCTGTGCAGAAGATCTAGGTGCTGCTGTAGGCCCTCCTTGGTTGTGGACAGAAGCACCAGATCATCAGAAAACAGTCATGTCAAATTGAGTTAAAAGCTTTTTAGAATTCAACAAAGTACAGGCCTCGGTGTAACGCTCATTCCTTCGACGATAAACGCGAATCCGACCATCACCACTGGTGGGACAAAACCGCAACTCGTCAGTGAAGAGCACTTTTTGCCAGTCCTGTCTGGTCCAGCGACAGTGGGTTTGTGCCCATAGGCGACGTTGTAGCCGGTGATGTCTGGTGAGGACCTGCCTTACAACAGGCCTACAAGCCCTCAGTCCAGCCTCTCTCAGCCTATTGAGGACAGTCTGAGCACTGATGGAGGGATTGTGCGTTCCTGGTATAACTCGGGTAGTTGTTGCTGCCATCCTGTACCTGTCCTGCAGGTGTGATGTTCTGATGTACCAATCCTGTGCAGGTGTTGTTACACGTGGTCTGCCACTGTGAGGACGATCAGCTGTCCGTCCTGTCTCCCTGTAGCTCTGTCTTAGGCATCTCACATTACGGATATTGCAATTTGTTGCCCTGGCCACATCTGCAGTCCTCATGCCTCCTTGTAGCATGCCTAAGGCACGTTCACGCAGATGAGCAGGGACCCTGGGCATCTTTCTTTTGGTGTTTTTCAGAGTCAGTAGAAAGGCCTCTTTAGTGTCCTATGTTTTCATAACTGTGACCTTAATTGCCTACCGTCTGTAAGATGTTAGTGTCTTAACGACCGTTCCGCAGGTGCATGTTCATTAATTGTTTATGGTTCATTGAAAAAGCATGGGAAACAGTGTTTTAACCCTTTACATTGAAGATCTGTAAAGTAATTTGGATTTTTATGAATTATCGTTGAAAGAAAAGGTCCTGAAAAAGGGACGTTTCTTTTTTTGCTGAGTTTATATGTTTCTGCTGTTTTTTCTTTGTTATATCTCTAATAATAGATATCTCGATTTTGGATAGATAACTCTTCATGTTGTTGTTTGTTTTCCAATTTCCCCAGAAGTGGTTAGATTCTCTGGATTCTTCTTTTACATTGAGCTGATTTCTGATGTGCTGTTCCTTCTTTTTCCCTGGGTTTCTCAATTTCTTTCTTAGGTTTTTTGCATTCTTCATCAAACAATTTGTCATTGTTGTTAATTTTCTTAGGTCGTCTGCATGAAATGTTTAGATTTGATAGGGAAGCTGAAAGGTCAAATATACTGTTTAAGTTTTCTACTGTCAGGTTTACACCTTCACTACTACAGTGAAATGTTCTGTACGTGAAGTTGTCTAAAAGGGATTGAAGTGGTTGTTGCCTAATTGTTTTTTGGTAGGTTTCAACACTACTTTCCTTCCATCTATAGCATTTCTTAATATTATTCAGTTCCTTTGGCTTGATGCCTCATGATTAAGTATTGCTCTGTTCAGGTAGACTGATTTTGCTGTGATCTGATAGGGGTGTTAGCGGGCTGACTGTTAACTCTCTGAGAGACTCTGTGTTGAGGTCAGTGATAAAGTATTCTACAGAACTACTGCCAAGAGATGAGTTGTAGGTGTACCTACCATAGGAGTCTCCTCGAAGCCTTCCATTGACTTTTGTTAGGTTCTTATTTTACAGAGTAAATAACTCACAGACATTAGATTAGCTTTAACCAAGTGGAATTATTCCCAAAGGTTCTGTACAGCTGTATTCAGACAGCAAAACATTTCTCTCCATCACAGTTATATACATCCCACTTAAGACACTCTCTCCAATCCTTACATCTTATGGTTCAACTGAAAAATTGTAAACAGGATACCAAACCCTTAAGGGAATCTGTCCTCACCTCCTGACCTCAACCCCTCCTTCACCTAATCCACAGATATCCATCTGTCTTCCCTATATCAACAGTTGCTCTCCTCTCGTCCGCCCAACACATTCCAAAGCCTTCTGGCTTTCTACAGAGAACCATTAACTTCTGACATAAAACCCCGTCTCTTTCACTCTTTTTATTCAAGGCTTCTTCTCTATCATTTATTTAATATTTTATTGTTTATTGTTTACTCCATGTGTAACTCTGTGTTGTTGTCTGTTCACACTGCTTTGCTTTATCTTGGCCAGGTCGCAGTTGTAAATGAGAACTTGTTCTCAACTAGCCTACCTGGTTAAATAAAGGTGAAATAAAAAATATAAAAAATAAAAATAATATCTCGATGTTCAAAGCCGATTCCAACACTATGTTCAGACCCAGCGTGTGACAGAGATTCATTGGTTGTGACCCATTTTTTGTTGGTTGTTTTGTCATAGTTGTGTCTAGGGGTCCATATGTTGGAGGGAAAACTGTCACCTCCAGGTAGATGTTTGCCCCCCTGTGTGCCGAGAGTGTCAGGTTCTTGTCCAGTTCTGGTATTTAAGTCGCCACAGACTAGTACATGTCCCTGGGCCTGGAAATGGTTGATCTCCCCCTCTAGGATGGAGAAGCTGTCAATGTTAAAGTATGGGGATTCTATTGGGGGGATATAGGTAGCACACTTGAAGACATTTTTCTCTGTTTAAATCATGTCCTTATTAATTTCTAGCCAGATGTAAATGTTATTGTTTTGACTCATTTAATAGAGTAAGATAGGTCTGCTCTATACCAAACTTGCATTCCCACTGAGTCTCTTCCCTGTTTCACACCTGGTAGTTTCTGTAACCTACAGGGCAACCAGTTCGTCCGTCTCCTCTATATCATGTTTATTGTAGGATGACAATGTCAGTATTTCCAATTTCTTTAATGAAGTCTGGATTCCTACTCTTTAGGGCAAAGGCAGATGACATCGGACCTTGTATATTGTGTTCCATAGTGTCTAGTGTTGTTTCTGTGTGGTTTAGGCCCCGGACCATTACAGTAGGTGTGAGCAGAGCATGTTGAGCATCTGATACATATCTCTTAGGTCACAGGATGGGGCGGGTGTATTAGTGGGGTTGGGTCTGTTGCTCTCCTCATGTCCTGCTGTCATGTTGAGGCCCTTGCTGCAGGGATGGGGGGGGGGGGGGGCATGAGGGAGCAGAAGGGGCATAGGTCTGATCTGGGGGGCCTATATAGGGTGTGGCCAGGGATTGTTTGGGTATAGGTCGTCTTAGTGGGGGTTCTCTCGTGCCGTTTTTTTGGGACGGGGTCTTGCAGTTCTGGGAGGGTGTCTAGGTGGGGTGTCCGTTGCTCTGTTGCTCCTGTGTGAGGTGCTGGGGCTGCGATTAAGGGTGACCTCCTTCAGGGTCCTGGTAAAATTAGGATTGCTGCGTTGTAGAGATCGACCTGTTTGTAAAGATTGTTTAAGTCCAGGGTGGAGTGGTGGGGGAAATATGTGTCTCTATTATCGCTCTCTCTTTCTCTTTCTCCTCTCCTCTCCTCTCCTCTCCTCTCCTCTCCTCTCCTCTCCTCTCCTCTCCTCTCCTCTCCTCTCCTCTCCTCTCCTCTCCTCTCCTCTCCTCTCCTCTCCTCTCCTCTCCTCTCCTCTCTTCTCTTCTCTTCTCTTCTCCTCTCTTCTCCTCTCTTCTCCTCTCTTCTCCTCTCTTCTCCTCTCCTCTCCTCTCCTCTCCTCTCCTCTCCTCTCCTCTCCTCTCCTCTCCTCCTCTCCTCTCCTCCCCTCCTCCCCTCCTCCCCTCCTCCCCTCCTCTCCTCTCCTCTCCTCTCCTCTCCTCTCCTCTCCTCTCCTCTCCTCTCCTCTCCTCTCCTCTCCTCTCCTCTCCTCTCCTCTCTTCTCTTCTCTTCTCTTCTCCTCTCCTCTCCTCTCTTCTCTTCTCTTCTCTTCTCTTCTCCTCTCTTCTCCTCTCTTCTCCTCTCCTCTCCTCTCCTCTCCTCTCCTCTCCTCTCTTCTCCTTTCCTCTCCTCTCCTCTCCTCTCTTCTCCTTTCCTCTCCTACCATCATCATACATCACTAAGTGATCTTCTGTGTTACAGGACTTTGGAGCTCATGTCCACAGTAGTATGTTTAGATGTTTAGTTTTCTTTGAGTTATGACTCTCTGATTTTATTACCTTTGGGACATGTCTGTCATTATGAATGAGACTTGTGAAATAACATTTTTATGAATACAAACACCACCAATAAGAAACAATTAAATATGAATTGTTTGCGCTGCAAAAAGTACGCCATTATTTAGCCCATGTCCATGCATAGAAATACACAGTACATCCCTCTATTGCCATTATCAGGTTACAGGCACCGCCGCGGCATGCGATTCCCAGCATGCATTTTGACTGAACACACCTCTGCATAATGAATCATAGACAGAGCAAGGCCATAACGTAGACAAATTGTAGGAGGTGTCCATAATCAAGAAACTGTGTGATACAGCACTGAATTTCACACAGGCACGCACACTCACACTCGCACAAACACACATACAGACACACATCCCCACTTCTGGGATTTGATGCAGCACTGCATCATGCAGACTACAGGAGAAGGTTAGTAAAGTGTGTCATCAGGCCCCTCCCAGGACCATGTACGACAGGATGTTGTTAATGGTCGTAACGAGAAGGGACGTACAGTGCCTTGCATATGTATTCACCACCTCCCTTGGTGTTTTTCCTATTTTGTTGCATTACAACCTTAATTTAAATAGATTTTATTTGGATTTCATGTAATGGACATACACAAAATAGTCCAGATTGGTGAAGTGAAATGAAAAAAATGACTTATGACCTAAAAATGACCTATGCTATGAAGCCCATGAATAAGATCTGGTGCAAACAAGTACCTTCAGAAGTCACATAATTAGTTAGATAAAGTCCACCTGTGTGCAATCTAAGTGTCACATGATCTCAGTATATATATACCTGTTCTGAAAGGCCACAGAGTCTGCAACGCCACTAAGCAAGGGGCACCTGTCTGTCCCGTCTGTCCCGTCTGTCCCGTCTGTCCCGTCTGTCCCGTCTGTCCCGTCTGTCCCGTCTGTCCCGTCTGTCCCGTCTGTCCCGTCTGTCCCGTCTGTCCCGTCTGTCCCGTCTGTCCCGTCTGTCCGTCTGTCTGTCTGTCCACCTGCCTGACTGCTTGTCTCCCGATTTGATAATTCAGAAGCAACAGCATGCCAGTTATAATATTGTCAGCTCTGTAAATCTGTAGTTTTGATGTCAGCTGTATAACAACAGTAGTTTTGTTGTCAGCTGTATGAAGGCAGTGGTTTGGTTGTCAGCTGTGTGAAGGCAGTGGTTTGGTTGGCAGCTGTGTGAAGGCAGTGGTTTGGTTGTCAGCTGTGTGAAGGCAGTGGTTTGGTTGTCAGCTGTATGAAAGCAGTGGTTTGGTTGTCAGCTGTATGAAAGCAGTGGTTTGGTTGTCAGCTGTATGAAGGCAGTGGTTTGGGTGTCAGCTGTATGAAGGCAGTGGTTTGGTTGTCAGCTGTGTGAAGGCAGTGGTTTGGTTGTCAGCTGTGTGAAGGCAGTGGTTTGGTTGTCAGCTGTGTGAAGGCAGTGGTTTGGTTGTCAGCTGTGTGAAGGCAGTGGTTTGGTTGGCAGCTGTGTGAATGCAGTGGTTTGGTTGTCAGCTGTGTGAAGGCAGTGGTTTGGTTGGCAGCTGTATGAAGGCAGTGGTTTGGTTGTCAGCTGTGTGAAGGCAGTGGTTTGGTTGTCAGCTGTATGAAGGCAGTGGTTTGGTTGGCAGCTGTATGAAGGCAGTGGTTTGGTTGTCAGCTGTGTGAAGGCAGTGGTTTGGTTGTCAGCTGTGTGAAGGCAGTGGTGAAGGCAGTGCCCTAAGCTCTCTACTGGCCCCTTACAATAAGTCTGAATTTGTCCTGCTAGGTGACCTGCATGCTTAAACCACCTGAAGAAATGGGACTCCTTAAATCTTTCTCAGAATATTACCAATCCCACAAGGTATGACTCCAAACACCCAGAAAAGGCTACTCTCCTCAACGGTACCAGTCTGGTGTTTTCTGTAATGAACTTAGTGATCACTGTTTTACAGCCTGTGTTCATAGTGGCTGCTCAGTGAAACAACCTGTCCTGATTTGTCATAGACACTTGCTAAAAAACTTCAATGAGCAAGCCTTCCTTCATGACCTGGACTCTGTAAAATGGTATAGAATCAGCTTGATCCCCTCTGTCGAAGATGCTTAGCTTCTTTTTTGATAATTTCAGTGATATTGTTAACAAACATGCCCCCATAATGAAAATTTGAATTAAAACCAGGTTCAACCCCTGATTCGACCATGATCAGAGTTACTCCACCTCAAGAATTGCATTTGGCAAAAGGCTCGGCATACGCACACCCAGGCTGCTCTCGTTCAGGCAAATGAGAAATAAGTGCACTCAGGCTATCCGGAAGGATAGGATGTTTTCTTAGGTCTCTCTTTATGTAGTGTTGTCCCTTGTATTGATGTGTCTTTTTTTATCCCAGCCCCTGTCCCCGCAGGAGGCCTTTTGGTAGGTCGTCATTGTAAATAACAATTTGTTCTTAACAGGCTTGCCTAGTTAAATAAGTCTGCTGTGTAAAGGCTGTAGTTGTGTTGTCAGTTTGCTAAAGACAGTGGTTTGGTTGTCAGCTATGTAAAGGCTGTATTTTTTATTGGGACCCATATCTGCAATCTAGGCATATGTCACAGGTCACTACTTCACAGGAGAGCCGTTTGAAAGTTATTTTATTTTTTAAACTTTTTTTGGCAGAAATGCCTTCTCGAAGATGTGAACTTTCATGTGCCTTAATAAGAAACGTGTATGCCTTCTGTAAATACGAATATAATTGTTATATTACGAGCCTAATTGGTTAAGCTATAGAAAGTCAGCAACCTTCCCACTAGCCATGATTGGCTGAGATAATGAGTGGGATGGACATCCCGAGAGATGAGTTTGGATTGGTCTGCCATATAGCTCGCTTCGGTCTAGTTAAGTTGGTCAGTATGGGTAGGGTATTCATGTCTTACTCAGCCAAAAATTTTTTTTTTGCGTATTCTTTTAACAAACTACTTTGTTATTCCATTAGAACATCACTGCAACAACTGTTTCAGAGGACTCTCGTCTGAGTGCCAGAGCGTAGAATATCTTTACGAACGCTCAACACCGGTTGAATAGGGCCGGGGTCAGAGCGTAGAATATCTTTACGAACGCTCAACACCTGTTGAATAGGGCCGGGGTCAGAGCGTAGAATATCTTTACGAACGCTCAACACCGGTTGAATAGGGCCGGGGTCAGAGCGTAGAATATCTTTACGAACACTCAACACCGATTGAATAGGGCCGGGGCCAGAGCGTAGAATATCTTTACGAACACTCAACACCGGTTGAATAGGGCCGGGGCCAGAGCGTAGAATATCTTTACGAACGCTCAACACCTGTTGAATAGGGCCGGGGCCAGAGCGTAGAATATCTTTACGAACGCTCAACACCGGTTGAATAGGGCCGGTGCCAGAGCGTAGAATATCTTTACGAACACTCAACACCGGTTGAATAGGGCCGGGGCCAGAGCGTAGAATATCTTTACTAACGCTCAACACCGGTTGAATATGGCCGCTCAACACCGGTTGAATAGGGCCGGGGTCAGTGAACGTCAGCCAAAAGCGTAATTCAATTGTTGCCAGGAGCACAGTTACAGTGACCAACACTCTGGATAACATGAAAGCAGCCTAACCAGCTCTGCTAGGGGGAGTGAAACAGTCAGAGTTTGGGGTGAGGGCTAAAGCTTATTCTGATGGCATTGTACACGGTCAGTGTGAACCAGAGGGACGTGACACAACAACGGGTCAAGCTGTACAAACTAAACGGAAACTACACGGGACGTCTTGTTTAATGAAAGCGGTTGCAGTCTGCCGTGGAGCTTTCATCCAGGCATACGGGTAAGAATCTAGCTACAGATTCAGATATATTATACATTTCTAATTTTGTCAAAGTTGTTTTCATTGCAAATTTAAAGCTTACTGTTAGCTATATAATGTTAGCTGACATTAAATGGCTGGCTCGCTAGCTAACATTATGTTCATGATCTGTGTGGAGTAATGTTATCTCACATTGCTAGTTATAGCCTAATGTTAGCTAGTTAGCTAGCTAACATTGAACCTATTTGGTTAACTTTAGCTAGCTTTGACAATTGTTTTGAATTTCTCGTACTCTATGGATTAGGATTATGGTTAATTGTTTAGCTAGCATGTCTAATCAAAAGACTCCACTTCGCCAGATGATTACATGACCCATCATGTTAGCCAGGTGTGTCTGATGATTACGACTATTGTTTAATATTGACAAAATATTTGTATCTGTAATTTGTCTTTCAGCATCAGAACACACCTGACTCTCCTCCACCAGTCATACAAGGAGAATGGTCTAATGCCTCCCATCAGAAAGAGAGCTGGCCCAAGCAAGCACAGGTTACACCTGAAGCATGAGGACTTGCAGCGAGTGGTGAACTTCATCAACAGCTACGCAAAGGATAATGCAATAATATTACCAGGACACCACCCAGGGGATAATGCAAAAATATTACCAGGACACCACCGAGAGGATAATGCAATAGTATTACCAGGACACCACCCAGGGGATAATGCAAAAATATTACCAGGACACCACCCAGGGGATAATGCAAAAATATTACCAGGACACCACCGAGAGGATAATGCAATAATATTACCAGGACGCCACCCAGGGGATAATGCAATAATATTACCATGACACCACCCAGGGGATAATGCAATAGTATTACCAGGACGCCACCCAAGGGATAATGCAATACCATTACCAGGACGCCACCCAGGGGATAATGCAATGGTATTACCAGGACGCCACCCAGAGGATAATGCAATAGTATTACCAGGACACCACCCATAGGATAATGCAATAGTATTACCAGGACGCCACCTAGAGGATAATGCAGTAGTATTATCAGGACACCACCCAGAGGATAATGCAGTAGTATTACCAGGACGCCACCCAGAGGATAATGCAGTAGTATCACCATGACACCACCCAGAGGATAATGCAATAGTATTACCATAATGCCACCCAGAGGATAATGCAGTATTACTACCAGGACACCACCCAGAGGATAATGCAATAGTATTACCAGGATGCCACCCAGAGGATAATGCAGTAGTATTACCAGGACGCCACCCAGAGGATAATGCAGAGGTATTACCAGGACGCCACCCAGAGAATAATGCAATAGTATTACCAGGACGCCACCCAGAGGATAATGCAATAGTATTACCAGGACACCACCCAGAGGATAATGCAATAGTATTACCAGGACGCCACCCAGAGGATAATGCAGAGGTATTACCCAGGACGCCACCCAGAGGATAATGCAATAGTATTACCAGGACGCCACCCAGAGGATAATGCAGAGGTATTACCCAGGACGCCACCCAGAGGAGAATGCAATAGTATTACCAGGACGCCACCCAGAGGATAATGCAGAGGTATTACCCAGGACGCCACCCAGAGGATAATGCAGTAGTATTACCAGGACGCCACCCAGAGGATAATGCAGAGGTAATACCCAGGACGCCACCCAGAGGAGAATGCAATAGTATTACCAGGACGCCACCCAGAGGATAATGCAGAGGTATTACCCAGGACGCCACCCAGAGGATAATGCAGTAGTATTACCAGGACGCCACCCAGAGGATAATGCAGAGGTATTACCCATGACGCCACCCAGAGGATAATGCAGTAGTATTACCAGGACGCCACCCAGAGGATAATGCAGAGGTATTACCCATGACACCACCCAGAGGATAATGCAGTAGTATTACCAGGACGCCACCCATAGGATAATGCAGTAGTATTACCAGGACGCCACCCAGAGGATAATGCAGAGGTATTACCCAGGACGCCACCCAGAGGATAATGCAGTAGTATTACCAGGACGCCACCCAGGACACAAACACTGGTGGAAAGCTGCTGCCACCTCGTGATAAAAGCAGCAGTGTGGCATCTCTACAAGGAATCAATGACAACACTTGGTATGTAAAGCATAAACAACACATTTTGATTCTTTAATTGACCTTCAACATGATTGGCACTACTTTTATTGATCTCAAATAATACTGTATTTTCCAGAGGTGTAGTCTGGCTGTGTGTTATCATTTTAACGTCCAGTTTCCAATATTATCTTTCTGTTTGCAGGTGCACTATCCTTCTGACCCTATGCAGTCAGGTCCATCTACTATCCTTCTGACCCTATGTAGCCAGGTCCGATCTACTATCCTTCTGACCCTATGTAGCCAGGTCCATCTACTATCCTTCTGACCCTATGTAGCCAGGTCCATCTACTATCCTTCTGACCCTATGTAGCCAGGTCCATCTACTATCCTTCTGACCCTATGCAGCCAGGTCCATCTACTATCCTTCTGACCCTGTGCAGGAAGTCACATCTAGCGTCTCCTGACCCTTCCTGTCTAAGCCTCCAGTATTTATGGGGGCTAGGGTCAGTCTGTTATATCTGGAGTACTTCTCCTGTCTTATCCTGTGTCTTGTGTAAATTTAAGTGTGCTCTCTAATTCTCTCTCTTTATTTCTCTCTCTCGGAGGACCTGAGCCCTAGGACCATGCCTCAGGACTACCTGGCATGATGACTCCTTGCTGTCCCCAGTCCACCTGGCCGTGCTGCTGCTCCAGTTTCAACTGTTCTGCCTGCGGCTATGGAACCCTGACCTGTTCACCGCAGGTGCTACCTGTCCCAGACCTGCTGTTTTCAACTCTAGAGAGACAGCAGGAGCAGTAGAGATACTCTTAATGATCGGCTTTGAAAAGCCAACTGAACATTTACTCCTGAGGTGCTGACTTGCTGCCCCCTCGACAACTGTGATTATTATTATTTGCCCATGCTGGTCATTTATGAACATTTGAAAATCTTGGCAATGTTCTGTTATAATCTCCACCCGGCTCAGCCAGAAGAGGTTGCCACCGTGCTTCTACACCTGCATTACTAGTTGTTTGGGGTTTTAGGCTGGATTTCTGTACAGCACTTTGAGATATCAGCTGATGTAAGAAGGGCTACATAAATACATCTGATTTGATCTACTTTTTAATTCCTCCCAACTGCAGTGGCCAAAACAAGAACAAGTTTGTGCTCTGGTATTGTGTCTGGCGGACCATGCACAAGCTCCACCGCAGTCTGGACCTTCACTTCCTGATCACAGGCCACACCAAGCCCCCGACTGGTGCTTCAGCCTCATCAAGCAGCGCTTCAGAAAGACCAGAGAGAACACTTTGTCTGAGATTGCTCTTTCACAACACCACCACTGTGACAGGGGTCAACATCCCACAGCTGGTTGGACTGGAGGATGGTACAGTGCTGGTAGAAAGCTATGGCTGGCAACAACACCTGACTCCATACTTCAGGTCGCTGCCACAGATCAAGCAATACCAGCACTTCAGGTGAAAATAATTTTCAACGCATTGTATGAGGTTATTCTTCTTATCTAAACTTGGGAGGTGAATTGATGTTGTGCAGGGTTGTAATGTCTTCTAAATTGTTTCCGTTATTTTCTGTTTTACAGCTTCGATGCTCTGAAGCCTGGTGTTGTTGCCAAGGAGCGTTCGGACTCAGTCGGGACCAGGTTTCAGCTGCTGCTCAACGCTGACATCCTTCCTCCCATAGATGGTCTGCCTGTACAAGCACCACCTGGACTGGACACAGCTAGACAAACGTATCTTTTTGAGAAGATCAGGGAGTTTTGCAACAAAGAGGCTATGGACATCACATGCCCTGCACCAAAGTCAAGGACAGGACAGAAACAGGCTCTCCGAATATAGATTCCCTTGTTCATGCGTGGTTCAGATGGACCAGTCATCAGCACTATCTGCAGTGCCTCTATTCACATGACTCTCTCCTAACACACACGCCATACGTTGCTTCTACTATTTTTTTGAATCCTGCTGCTCAGCAACTTTACCCCTGATTGTATGCAGATAACTACCTCATCTGCCACTGATATTGTTATTGATATTGTTGTTGTACTTATATTATTTAATTTATATTGACACTATCTATTTCTCATATTGCTACTATGCAAGTAGCTATTTGGCAGTACCGTTTACACCTTCTGTAGAGACCATCCACTTGGCAGTACCGTTTACACCTTCTGTAGAGACCATCCACTTGGCAGTACCGTTTACACCTTCTGTAGAGACCATCCACTTGGCAGTACTGTTTACACCTTCTGTAGAGACCATCCACTTGGCAGTACCGTTTACACCTTCTGTAGAGACCATCCACTTGGCAGTACTGTTTACACCTTCTGTAGAGACCATCCACTTGGCAGTACTGTTTACACCTTCTGTAGAGACCATCCACTTGGCAGTACTGTTTACACCTTCTGTAGAGACCATCCACTTGGCAGTACTGTTTACACCTTCTGTAGAGACCATCCACTTGGCAGTACCGTTTACACCTTCTGTAGAGACCATCCACTTGGCAGTACTGTTTACACCTTCTGTAGAGACCCTCCATTTGGCAGTACTGTTTACACCTTCTGTAGAGACCATCCACTTGGCAGTACTGTTTACACCTTCTGTAGAGACCATCCACTTGGCAGTACCGTTTACACCTTCTGTAGAGACCATCCACTTGGCAGTACTGTTTACACCTTCTGTAGAGACCCTCCACTTGGCAGTACCGTTTACACCTTCTGTAGAGACCATCCACTTGGCAGTACCGTTTACACCTTCTGTAGAGACCATCCACTTGGGAAAATTTGTCTGGGGGTTACAGCATTTCTTTCACACGGCCCATCAATTTAGACAAGTGTGTCTGGGTAAGCGTCGTTTAATATTTATAAAATATTTTTTATCTGGACACTTACTGTTTACCATGAATTGTTCCTTATTGTAGGCTGCTACCACTTTTAGTCTCAATCTTTACTACACTACTCATGTTTATCACATGACCTCACATGTGGATCCTTAAAGAGATGGGTGGGGCTAAGGCATAAGTGAACAATGCTGAATGGGTGGAGACAAAGGAAAGCTCTCCAGTACCAAAACATTCAAAGGCCATTTTCACAAAAGTGAGTTGACAAGTTTATGAACTTTCAAATCAGAATTACTTTCCAATTGTTCCAAAAAAAAAAAAAAATACAGTGTATGATAAACCATTTTGTAGCTCTGAGTCTCTGCTTTTATCCAATGTAAAAAACACAATTTCACATTTTGATACAAAAGACCGATTTGAGCCAGTTGGTCAATTGTTCTGATGTTAATAGAATGACTTATTTTTCCCCTCAGTCTCTGCTACATTCTAGGCAAATCCACAGTTACAGAATGATGCTGATACTCAGATTTCACTGTATGTCAAACACAAACCAATTGTTTCAAAGTTAATCAAACAATTCAACTCTATGCAGAATGTAGACTTTAAATAATTGCCTCTGAAAATGGTACAAAACACATTTACAGTGTAGATGCACAGTGGAATTATAGATGAATTTACTGCTTACTCCTCCACTCTGATGTTCTCTCCATAATCACTTCAAAAAGTAGCAGCAGTGCGCTAGTAGAATCGTATCGGCGGTAGTAGCAGCAGTGCGCTAGTAGAATCGTATCGGCGGTAGTAGCAGCAGTGCGCTAGTAGAATCGTATCGGCGGTAGTAGCAGCAGTGCGCTAGTAGAATCGTATCGGCAGTAGTAGCAGCAGTGCGCTAGTAGAATCGTATCGGCGGTAGTAGCAGCAGTGCGCTAGTAGAATCGTATCGGCGGTAGTAGCAGCAGTGCGCTAGTAGAATCGTATCGGCGGTAGTAGCAGCAGTGCGCTAGTAGAATCGTATCGGCGGTAGTAGCAGCAGTGCGCTAGTAGAATCGTATCGGCGGTAGTAGCAGCAGTGCGCTAGTAGAATCGTATCGGCAGTAGTAGCAGCAATGCGCTAGTAGAATCGTATCGGCGGTAGTAGCAGCAGTGCGCTAGTAGAATCGTATCGGCGGTAGTAGCAGCAGTGCGCTAGTAGAATCGTATCGGCGGTAGTAGCAGCAATAGCAGTAGTAGTAGTAGTAGCAATAGCAGCAGCAGTAGTAGCAATAGCAGTAGTAGTAGTAGTAGCAATAGCAGCAGCAGTAGCAGCAATAGCAGCAGCATTAGCAGCAGTAGCAGTAGCAATAGCAGTAGTAGCAGTATTGGTAGTAGTAGTAGCAGCAGCAGTAGTAGTAGTAATAGTAGTAGCAGCAATAGCAGCAGTAGTAGTAGCAATAGCAGTAGTAGTAGCAGCAATAGCAGTAGTAGTAGTAGCAGCAGCAATAGCAGTATTGGTAGTAGTAGTAGCAGCAGCAGTAGTAGTAGTAATAGTAGTAGCAGCAATAGCAGTATTGGTAGTAGTAGTAGAAGCAGTAGTAGAATTAGCAGCAATAGCAGTATTGGCAGTAGTAGTAGCAGAAGTAGTAGTAGCAGCAATAGCAGTAGTAGTAGTCGTAGTAGTAGCAGCAATAGCAGTATTGGTAGTAGTAGCAGTAGCAGCAATAGCAGCAGCAATAGCAGTAGTAGCAGTAGTAGTAGCAGCAATAGCAGTAGTAGTAGCAGCAATAGCAGTATTGGTAGTAGTAGCAGCAGTAGTAGTAGTAGCAGCAGCAGCAATAGAAGTAGTAGTAGTAGCAGCAGCAATAGCAGCAGTAGTAGCAGCAGCTGCAATAGCAGTAATAGCAGTAGCAGCAGCAATAGCAGCAGTAGTAGTAGTAGTAGCAGCAATAGCAGTAGTAGTAGTAGCAGTAGTAGTAGTAGTAGCAGCAATAGCAGTAGTAGTAGTAGTAGCAGCAGTAGTAGTAGTAGTAGCAGCAATAGCAGTAGTAGTAGTAGCGGTAGTAGTAGTAGCAGCAATAGCAGTATTGGTAGTAGTAGCAGTAGTAGTAGTAGTAGCAGTAGTAGTAGTAGTAGCAGCAATAGCAGTATTGGAAGTAGTAGCAGTAGTAGTAGTAGCAGCAGCAGCAATAGCAGTAGTAGTAGTAGCAGCAGCAATAGTAGCAGTAGTAGTAGTAGCAGCAGTAGTAGTAGCAGCAGCAATAGCAGCAGTAGTAGCAGCAGCAGCAATAGCAGTAATAACAGTAGCAGCAGCAATAGCAGCAGTAGTAGTAGCAATAGCAGTAGTAGTAGTAGCAGCAATAGCAGTAGTAGTAGTAGCAGCAATAGCAGCAGTAGTAGCAGCAGCAGCAATATCAGTAATAGCAGTAGCAGCAGCAATAGCAGCAGCAATAGCAGCAGTAGTAGTAGTAGTAGCAGCAATAGCAGTAGTAGCAGCAATAGCAGTAGTAGTAGTAGCAGCAATAGCAGTAGTAGCAGCAATAGCAGTAGTAGTAGTAGCAGCAATAGCAGTAATAGCAGTAGCAGCAGCAATAGCAGTAATAGCAGTAGCAGCAGCAATAGCAGCAATAGCAGTAGTAGTAGTAGTAGCAGCAATAGCAGTAGTAGTAGTAGCAGCAATAGCAGTAGTAGTAGTAGTAGCAGCAATAGCAGTAGCAGTAGTAGTAGTAGTAGCAGCAATAGCAGTAGTAGTAGTAGCAGCAGTAATAGCAGTAGTAGTAGTAGTAGCAGCAATAGCAGTAGTAGCAGCAATAGCAGTAGTAGTAGCAGCAGCGGTAGAAGCAGTATAATTAGTAGCATCACCAGTAGTAGTAGTATTGTGAGATTGTGTGTCCATCACAGTACAGATAAAGACTGTCGTCTGTACGGACACAATCATTTGTTCATCACCGATTCATCTACAATATATTTTTTTGCATGAATTTCACAGCCGATTAATTTCAGTGTTTAAAATGTGTACATACTTCAGGTTGTGTGAGCCAGACTGATACACCACACACACACATCCTCCCCACTTCCCTTTATAGTGCACTACTTTAGACCAGGGCCTATATGGTGCCATTAGCGATCTGGGCGTAAGTAGTGCACTGTATTGGGAATAGGGTGCCATTTGGGATTCTCGTCCAACTCTTTAAATGCTTCACCAATAACTGTTGTGTTAATGAAGCTCTGACTCCTCCAAGGCATGTTATTCTATAGAATGTCTGTTATCCAATACAATGTATGTGATTCTATGGACAGAACAAATAGCTGTAGATTACATTAGTGTGTTTAGGCTTGAACCTTACTGGAAAAGATTTCCAGTTAACTAATGGTGTGATATATCCAATGTGTATTCACTAGTGTTCAGGTGTGATATATCCAAGGTGTATTCACTAGTGTTCAGGTGTGATATATCCAAGGGGTATTCACTAGTGTTCAGGTGTGATATATCCAATGTGTATTCACTAGTGTTCAGGTGTGATATATCTAATGTGTATTCACTAGTGTTCAGGTGTGATATATCTAATGTGTATTCACTAGTGTTCAGGTGTGATATATCCAAGGTGTATTCACTAGTGTCCAGGTGTGATATATCCAAGGTGTATTCACTAGTGTTATTGTGTGATATATCCAAGGTGTATTCACTAGTGTCCAGGTGTGATATATCCAAGGTGTATTCACTAGTGTTCAGGTGTGATATATCCAAGGTGTATTCACTAGTGTTCACTAGTGTTCAGGTGTGATATATCCAAGGTGTATTCACTAGTGTTCAGGTGTGATATATCCAAGGTGTATTCACTAGTGTCCAGGTGTGATATATCCAAGGTGTGTTCACTAGTGTCCAGGTGTGATATATCCAAGGTGTATTCACTAGTGTTCACTAGTGTTCAGGTGTGATATATCCAAGGTGTATTCACTAGTGTTCACTAGTGTTATTGTGTGATATATCCAAGGTGTATTCACTAGTGTTCAGGTGTGATATATCTAAGGTGTGTTCACTAGTGTCCAGGTGTGATATATCCAAGGTGTATTCACTAGTGTTCAGGTGTGATATATCCAAGGTGTATTCACTAGTGTTCACTAGTGTTCAGGTGTGATATATCCAAGGTGTATTCACTAGTGTTCAGGTGTGATATATCCAAGGGGTATTCACTAGTGTTCACTAGTGTTCAGGTGTGATATATCCAAGGTGTATTCACTAGTGTTCAGGTGTGATATATCCAAGGTGTATTCACTAGTGTTCAGGTGTGATATATCCAAGGTGTATTCACTAGTGTTCAGGTGTGATATATCCAAGGTGTGTTCACTAGTGTTCAGGTGTGATATATCCAAGGTGTGTTCACTAGTGTTCAGGTGTGATATATCCAAGGTGTATTCACTAGTGTTCAGGTGTGATATATCCAAGGGGTATTCACTAGTGTTCACTAGTGTTCAGGTGTGATATATCCAAGGTGTATTCACTAGTGTTCAGGTGTGATATATCCAAGGTGTATTCACTAGTGTTCAAGTGTGATATATCCAAGGTGTATTCACTAGTGTTCAGGTGTGATATATCCAAGGTGTATTCACTAGTGTTCAGGTGTGATATATCCAAGGTGTATTCACTAGTGTTCAGGTGTGATATATCCAAGGTGTATTCACTAGTGTTCAGGTGTGATATATCCAAGGTGTATTCACTAGTGTTCAGGTGTGATATATCCAAGGTGTGTTCACTAGTGTTCAGGTGTGATATATCCAAGGTGTGTTCACTAGTGTTCAGGTGTGATATATCCAAGGTGTATTCACTAGTGTTCAGGTGTGATATATCCAAGGGGTATTCACTAGTGTTCACTAGTGTTCAGGTGTGATATATCCAAGGTGTATTCACTAGTGTTCAGGTGTGATATATCCAAGGTGTATTCACTAGTGTTCAGGTGTGATATATCCAAGGTGTATTCACTAGTGTTCAGGTGTGATATATCCAAGGTGTATTCACTAGTGTTCAGGTGTGATATATCCAAGGTGTATTCACTAGTGTTCAGGTGTGATATATCCAAGGTGTATTCACTAGTGTTCAGGTGTGATATATCCAAGGGGTATTCACTAGTGTTCAGGTGTGATATATCCAAGGGGTATTCACTAGTGTTCAGGTGTGATATATCCAAGGGGTATTCACTAGTGTTCACTAGTGTTCAGGTGTGATATATCCAAGGGGTATTCACTAGTGTTCAGGTGTGATATATCCAAGGTGTATTCACTAGTGTTCACTAGTGTTCAGGTGTGATATATCCAAGGTGTATTCACTAGTGTTCACTAGTGTTCAGGTGTGACATATCCAAGGTGTATTCACTAGTGTTCACTAGTGTTCAGGTGTGACATATCCAAGGTGTATTCACTAGTGTTCACTAGTGTTCAGGTGTGATATATCCAAGGGGTATTTACTAGTGTTCAGGTGTGATATATCCAAGGGGTATTTACTAGTGTTCAGGTGTGATATATCCAAGGGTTATTTACTAGTGTTCAGGTGTGATATATCCAAGGGTTATTCACTAGTGTTCAGGTGTGATATATCCAAGGGGTATTCACTAGTGTTCAGGTGTGATATATCCAAGGTGAATTCACTAGTGTTCAGGTGTGATATATCCAAGGTGTATTCACTAGTGTTCAGGTGTGATATATCCAAGGTGTATTCACTAGTGTTTAGGTGTGATATCTCCAAGGGGTATTCACTAGTGTTCAGGTGTGATATATCCAAGGGGTATTCACTAGTGTTCACTAGTGTTCAGGTGTGATATATCCAAGGGGTATTTACTAGTGTTCAGGTGTGATATATCCAAGGGGTATTCACTAGTGTTCACTAGTGTTCAGGTGTGATATATCCAAGGGGTTTTCACTAGTGTTCAGGTGTGATATATCCAAGGGGTATTCACTAGTGTTCACTAGTGTTCAGGTGTGATATATCCAAGGGGTATTCACTAGTGTTCACTAGTGTTCAGGTGTGATATATCCAAGGGGTATTTACTAGTGTTCAGGTGTGATATATCCAAGGGGTATTCACTAGTGTTCACTAGTGTTCAGGTGTGATATATCCAAGGGGTTTTCACTAGTGTTCAGGTGTGATATATACAAGGGGTATTCACTAGTGTTCAGGTGTGATATATCCAAGGTGTATTCCCTAGTGTTCAGGTGTGATATATCCAAGGGGTTTTCACTAGTGTTCAGGTGTGACATATCCAAGGTGTATTCACTAGTGTCCAGGTGTGACATATCCAAGGTGTATTCCCTAGTGTTCAGGTGTGATATATCCAAGGGGTTTTCACTAGTGTTCAGGTGTGATATATCCAAGGTGTGTTCACTAGTGTTCAGGTGTGATCTATCCAAGGGGTTTTCACTAGTGTTCAGGTGTGATATATCCAAGGTGTATTCACTAGTGTTCACTAGTGTTCAGGTGTGATATATCCAAGGGGTTTTCACTAGTGTTCAGGTGTGATATATCCAAGGTGTATTCACTAGTGTTCACTAGTGTTCAGGTGTGATCTATCCAAGGGGTTTTCACTAGTGTTCAGGTGTGATATATCCAAGGGGAATTCACTAGTGTTCAGGTGTGATATATCCAAGGGTTATTCACTAGTGTTCAGGTGTGATATATCCAAGGGGAATTCACTAGTGTTCAGGTGTGTTCTATCCAAGGGGTTTTCACTAGTGTTCAGGTGTGATATATCCAAGGGGAATTCACTAGTGTTCAGGTGTGATATATCCAAGGGGAATTCACTAGTGTTCAGGTGTGATCTATCCAAGGGGTTTTCACTAGTGTTCAGGTGTGATATATCAAAGGGGAATTCACTAGTGTTCAGGTGTGATATATCCAAGGGGTATTCACTAGTTTTCAGGTGTGATATATCCAAGGTGTATTCACTAGTGTTCACTAGTGTTCAGGTGTGATATATCCAAGGGGTTTTCACTAGTGTTCAGGTGTGATATATCCAAGGTGTATTCACTAGTGTTCACTAGTGTTCAGGTGTGATAGGGTCATAAATTGCAATGTCCGTAATGTGAGACGCCTAAGACAGCGCTACAGGGAGACAGGACGGACAGCGGATCGTCCTCGCAGTCGCAGACCACGTGTAACAGCACAGGAAAATCAGACAGGACTGGCAAAAAGTGCTCTTCACTGACGAGTCACGGTTTTGACTCACCAGGGGTGATCGTCGGATTCTCGTTTATCGTCGAAGGAATGAGCGTTACAACAAGGCCTGTACTCTGGAGCGGGATCGATGTGGAGGTGGAGGGTACGTCATGGTCTGGGGCGGTATTCTCAGTACTCCATTTCTGTTAGTCACATGTCTGTGGAACTTGTTCAGTTTATGTCTCAGTTGTTGAATCTTGTTATGTTCATACAAATATTTACACATGTTAAGTTTGCTGAAAATAAACGCAGTTGACAGTGGGAGGCCATTTTTTGTTGTTGCTGAGTTTAGTAAGTACAATAAAGTATATGTTCTATTCTTTTCTATTCCACACTAATAGGTTAGCCCGTTATTCCCTCTTGTCTGCAAAGTTTTTTTGAGGTTCATGAAGTAAGTTCCTCTCCATTTGATGCCAGAGTATGCAAATAGGCTATCTGTTCCAAGGTGAAGTATGAAGTGGTTTTAAGGAGACTACAACAACATGATCTTGGACCTCCTGTCATTACACTGTGAGCGTAATACCTCCTGTCATTACACTGTGAGCGTAATACCTCCTGTCATTACACTGTGAGCGTAATACCTCCTGTCATTACACTGTGAGCTTGACTGCCTCTCTGTGACTCTCAGGCAAAAAGGAAGAGTTGGACTGCTAGTGTGACAGAGGTTCCTGAGTGCTACATGACTGTGTTAGTCGGCTGAGCTAAAGGCATTAGAACCTAAAGTATGAATGATCAGTATGATACCAGTAAGTTGTGTTTCTCCATATTCAACACTGCTTTCCATGTAGCACCTCACAGTCAGTAGTAGGTGAGCGGGAGTATTCTGTGCTAATTCAGCATTGTTGATATTTCAGACCTTCATCATCCCTCTCTCTCTCTCCCTCAATATCCTTCCCCTATCACTAAATTCCTCTCCCTGAATATCCTTCCCCTATCACTAAATTCCTCTCCCTCAATATCCTTCCCCTATCACTAAATTCCTCTCCCTCAATATCCTTCCCCTATCACTAAATTCCTCTCCCTCAATATCCTTCCCCTAT